>NW_023330154.1:0-23877 GCF_011100685.1 Canis lupus familiaris
TGCCTCCCATGCATACACATTCTGAGAGTTGAGCTTATGGCCTGTAACCCTACCTCTGCCTGCAGCTACCTTTCGCTTCCAAAAGGCCTAGGCTCGCTGCTTCACCGAAGTGTTGGGAGAGGTAACTGGAATCTCCCGGCACACAAGACTAGTGCCTCCAAGCTCAATCCAGCGATTTCCCAGTAATTCCTGGGGTAGACTGGTGCTACATACTAAGTTCCATATGTGAGAAGGTAGCTGAACGCCTTGTCCAAAATCATCTTACTGCTGAGAGTTGAGCTCACCCTCAGTCCCTCACAGTTCCACACTGCCTGCAGAGTGAGTTTCGCACGTCTTCACCAGAGACGTTTGCCAGAGGCTTCTGAGACGCAAGTTAACAATGCAGACCTGGAGGGTATCTCCAGGTGCAGTAGAGTGGTAATCTGGGAACCTCCTTCTCAGAATACTGCTACCTTCACACTGTCATAAGAATGCAGCTAGTTGAGAGCTGGCTTCAAGGCATGCTTCCCTGTGAGAGCTGAGGACAGGGCAGAACCCTCCCGCATCCTGCCTGACTGTAGACGTACCTGCTAACCTCCTTATGTTAGTGGCTGGGATAGGTTGTGGGAAAAGCATGTGTAAGCATTGGGCCTGAACTCCCGTGTATCTGAGTTGAATACAGCGATTTCCAAATCCTTCTTCAATAGGAGTGTAGCTAGGTTCCAACTCCATGTCCGAGTGGGTAGCAGACATCTGCCTCCCATGCATACACACTTCTGAGAGTTGAGCTTATGGCCTGTAACCCTACATCCTGCCTGCGCTACCTTTCGCTTCCAAAAGGCCTAGGCTCGCTGCTTGACGCAAGTGTTGGGAGAGGTAACTGGAATCTCCCGGCACACAAGACTAGTGCCTCCAAGCTCAATCAGCGATTTCCTAGTAATTCCTGGGGTAGACTGGTGCTACATACTAAGTTCCATATGTGAGAAGGTAGCTGAACGCCTTGTCCAAAATCATCTTACTTCTGAGAGTTGAGCTCACCCTCAGTCCCTCACAGTTCCACACTGCCTGCAGAGTGAGTTTCGCACGTCTTCACCAGAGACGTTTGCCAGAGGCTCTGAGACGCAAGTTAACAATGCAGACCTGGAGGGTATCTCCAGGTGCAGTAGAGTGGTAATCTGGGAACCTCCTTCAGAATACTGCTACCTTCACACTGCCATAAGAATGCAGCTAGTTGAGAGCTGGCTTCAAGGCATGCTTCCCTGTGAGAGTGAGGACAGGGCAACCCTCCCGCATCCTGCCTGACTGTAGACGTACCTGCTAACTCCTGTTAGTGGCGGGAGGTTGTGGAAAAGCATGTGTAAGCATTGGGCCTGAACCCGTGTATCTGAGTTGAATACAGCGATTTCCAAAGTCCTTCTTCATGAGTGTAGCTAGGTTCCAACTCCATGTCCGAGTGGGTAGCAGACATCTGCCTCCCATGCATACCACTTCTGAGAGTTGAGCTTATGGCCTGTAACCCTATCCTGCCTGCGCTACCTTTCGCTTCCAAAAGGCCTAGGCTCGCTGCTTGACCGAAGTGTTGGGAGAGGTAACTGGAATCTCCCGGCACACAAGACTAGTGCCTCCAAGCTCAATCAGCGATTTCCAGTAATTCCTGGGGTAGACTGGTGCTACATACTAAGTTCCATATGTGAGAAGGTAGCTGAACGCCTTGTCCAAAACATCTTACTTCTGAGAGTTGAGCTCACCCTCAGTCCCTCACAGTTCCACACTGCCTGCAGAGTGAGTTTCGACGTCTTCACCAGAGACGTTTGCCAGAGGCTCTGAGACGCAAGTTAACAATGCAGACCTGGAGGGTATCTCCAGGTGCAGTGAGTGGTAATCTGGGAACCTCCTCTCAGAATACTGCTACCTTCACACTGCCATAAGAATGCAGCTAGTTGAGAGCTGGCTTCTAGGCATGCTTCCCTGAGAGCTGAGGACAGGGCAGAACCCTCCCGCATCCTGCCTGACTGTAGGAGCTGCTAACTCCTATGTTAGTGGCTGGAAGGTTGGGAAAAGCATGTGTAAGCATTGGGCCTGAACTCCGTGTATCTGAGTTGAATACAGCGATTTCCAAACCTTCTTCAATCAGAGTGTAGCTAGGTTCCAACTCCCATGTCGAGTGGGTAGCAGACATCTGCCTCCCATGCATACACACTTCTGAGAGTTGAGCTTATGGCCTGTAACCCCATCCTGCCTGCGCTACCTTTCGCTTCCAAAAGGCCTAGGCTCGCTGCTTGACGAAGTGTTGGGAGAGGTAACTGGAATCCCGGCACACAAGACTAGTGCCTCCAAGCTCAATCCAGCGATTTCCTAGTAATTCCTGGGGTAGACTGGTGCTACATACTAAGTTCCATATGTGAGAAGGTAGCTGAACGCCTTGTCCAAAATCATCTTACTCTGAGAGTTGAGCTCACCCTCAGTCCCTCACAGTTCCACACTGCCTGCAGAGTGAGTTTCGCACGTCTTCACCAGAGACGTTTGCCAGAGGCTTCTGAGACGCAAGTTAACAATGCAGACCTGGAGGGTATCTCCAGGTGCAGTAGAGTGGTAATCTGGGAACCTCCTCAGAATACTGCTACCTTCACTGCCATAAGAATGCAGCTAGTTGAGAGCTGGCTTCAAGGCATGCTTCCCTGTGAGAGCTGAGGACAGGGCACCCTCCCGCATCCTGCTGACTGTAGACGTAGCTGCTAACTCCTGTTAGTGGGGAAGGTTGTGGGAAAAGCATGTGTAAGCATTGGGCCTGAACTCCCGTGTATCTGAGTTGAATACAGCGATTTCCAAAGTCCTTCTTCAATAGAGTGTAGCTAGGTTCCAACTCCCATGTCCGAGTGGGTAGCAGACATCTGCCTCCCATGCATACACACTTCTGAGAGTTGAGCTTATGGCCTGTAACCCTACTCCTGCCTGCAGCTACCTTTCGCTTCCAAAAGGCCTAGGCTCGCTGCTTGACGAAGTGTTGGGAGAGGTAACTGGAATCTCCCGGCACACAAGACTAGTGCCTCCAAGCTCAATCCAGCGATTTCCAGTAATTCCTGGGGTAGACTGGTGCTACATACTAAGTTCCATACGTGAGTAGGTAGCTGAACGCCTTGTCCAAAACATCTTACTTCTGAGAGTTGAGCTCACCCTCAGTCCCTCACAGTTCCACACTGCCTGCAGAGTGAGTTTCGCACGTCTTCACCAGAGACGTTTGCCAGAGGCTCTGAGACGCAAGTTAACAATGCAGACCTGGAGGGTATCTCCAGGTGCAGTAGAGTGGTAATCTGGGAACCTCCTTCTCAGAATACTGCTACCTTCACACTGCCATAAGAATGCAGCTAGTTGAGAGCTGGCTTCTAGGCATGCTTCCCTGTGAGAGCTGAGGACAGGGCAGAACCCTCCCGCATCCTGCCTGACTGTAGGAGCTGCTAACTCCTATGTTAGTGGCGGAAGGTTGGGAAAAGCATGTGTAAGCATTGGGCCTGAACTCCGTGTATCTGAGTTGAATACAGCGATTTCCAAATCCTTCTTCAATCAGAGTGTAGCTAGGTTCCAACTCCCATGTCCGAGTGGGTAGCAGACATCTGCCTCCCATGCATACACACTTCTGAGAGTTGAGCTATGGCCTGTAACCCATCCAGCCTGCCTGGTACCTTTCGCTTCCAAAAGGCCTAGGCTCGCTGCTTGACGAAGTGTTGGGAGAGGTAACTGGAATCTCCCGGCACACAAGACGAGTGCCTCCAAGCTCAATCAGCGATTTCCTAGTAATTCCGGGGTAGACTGGTGCTACATACTAAGTTCCATACGTGAGAAGGTAGCTGAACGCCTTGTCCAAAAATCTTACTTCTGAGAGTTGAGCTCACCCTCAGTCCCTCACAGTTCCACACTGCCTGCAGAGTGAGTTTCGCACGTCTTCACCAGAGACGTTTGCCAGAGGCTCTGAGACGCAAGTTAACAATGCAGACCTGGAGGGTATCTCCAGGTGCAGTAGAGTGGTAATCTGGGAACCTCCTGTCTCAGAATACTGCTACCTTCACCCTGCCATAAGAATGCAGCTAGTTGACAGCTGGCTTCAAGGCATGCTTCCCTGTGAGAGCTAAGGACAGGGCACAACCCTCCCGCATCCTGCTTGACTGTAGAAGGAGCTGCTAACGTCCTCATGTTAGTGGCAGGGAAAGGTTGTGAGAAAAGCATGTGGAATCGTTGTGCCTGAACCCACGTGTATCTGAGTTGAATACAGCGATTTCCAAAGTCCTTCTTCATCAGAGTGTAGCTAGGTTCCCACTCGCATGTCCGAGTGGGTAGCAGACATCTGCCTCCCATGCATACCACTTCTGAGAGTTGAGCTTATGGCCTGTAACCCTACCTCCTGCCTGCAGCTACCTTTCGCTTCCAAAAGGCCTAGGCTCGCTGCTTCACCGAAGTGTTGGGAGAGGTAACTGGAATCTCCCGGCACACAAGACTAGTGCCTCCAAGCTCAATCCAGCGATTTCCCAGTAATTCCTGGGGTAGACTGGTGCTACATACTAAGTTCCATATGTGAGAAGGTAGCTGAACGCCTTGTCCAAAATCATCTTACTGCTGAGAGTTGAGCTCACCCTCAGTCCCTCACAGTTCCACACTGCCTGCAGAGTGAGTTTCCACGTCTTCACCAGAGACGTTTGCCAGAGGCTTCTGAGACGCAAGTTAACAATGCAGACCTGGAGGGTATCTCCAGGTGCAGTAGAGTGGTAATCTGGGAACCTCCTTACTCAGAATACTGCTACCTTCACACTGTCATAAGAATGCAGCTAGTTGAGAGCTGGCTTCTAGGCATGCTTCCCTGTGAGAGCTGAGGACAGGGCAGAACCCTCCCGCATCCTGCCTGACTGTAGCGTACCTGCTAACTCCTATGTTAGTGGCTGGGATAGGTTGTGGGAAAAGCATGTGTAAGCATTGGGCCTGAACTCCGTGTATCTGAGTTGAATACAGCGATTTCCAAATTCTTCAATAGAGTGTAGCTAGGTTCCAACTCCCATGTCCGAGTGGGTAGCAGACATCTGCCTCCCATGCATACACACTTCTGAGAGTTGAGCTTATGGCCTGTAACCCCCATCCTGCCTGGCTTTCGCTTCCAAAAGGCCTAGGCTCGCTGCTTGACGCAAGTGTTGGGAGAGGTAACTGGAATCTCCCGGCACACAAGACGAGTGCCTCCAAGCTCAATCAGCGATTTCCTAGTAATTGGGTAGACTGGTGCTACATACTAAGTTCCATACGTGAGAAGGTAGCTGAACGCCTTGTCCAAAACATCTTACTTCTGAGAGTTGAGCTCACCCTCAGTCCCTCACAGTTCCACACTGCCTGCAGAGTGAGTTTCGCACGTCTTCACCAGAGACGTTTGCCAGAGGCTCTGAGACGCAAGTTAACAATGCAGACCTGGAGGGTATCTCCAGGTGCAGTAGAGTGGTAATCTGGGAACCTCCTGTCTCAGAATACTGCTACACCCTGCCATAAGAATGCAGCTAGTTGACAGCTGGCTTCAAGGCATGCTTCCCTGTGAGAGCTAAGGACAGGGCACAACCCTCCCGCATCCTGCTTGACTGTAGAAGGAGCTGCTAACGTCCTCATGTTAGTGGCAGGGAAAGGTTGTGAAAAAGCATGTGGAATCGTTGTGCCTGAACCCACGTGTATCTGAGTTGAATACAGCGATTTCCAAAGTCCTTCTTCATCAGAGTGTAGCTAGGTTCCCACTCGCATGTCCGAGTGGGTAGCAGACATCTGCCTCCCATGCATACACTTCTGAGAGTTGAGCTTATGGCCTGTAACCCTACCTCCTGCCTGCAGCTACCTTTCGCTTCCAAAAGGCCTAGGCTCGCTGCTTCACCGAAGTGTTGGGAGAGGTAACTGGAATCCCGGCACACAAGACTAGTGCCTCCAAGCTCAATCCAGCGATTTCCAGTAATTCCTGGGGTAGACTGGTGCTACATACTAAGTTCCATATGTGAGAAGGTAGCTGAACGCCTTGTCCAAAATCATCTTACTGCTGAGAGTTGAGCTCACCCTCAGTCCCTCACAGTTCCACACTGCCTGCAGAGTGAGTTTCCACGTCTTCACCAGAGACTTTTGCCAGAGGCTCTGAGACGCAAGTTAACAATGCAGACCTGGAGGGTATCTCCAGGTGCAGTAGAGTGAGTGTAATCTGGGAACCTCCTTACTCAGAATACTGCTACCTTCACACTGTCATAAGAATGCAGCTAGTTGAGAGCTGGCTTCTAGGCATGCTTCCCTGTGAGAGCTGAGGACAGGGCAGAACCCTCCCGCATCCTGCCTGACTGTAGATACCTGCTAACCTCCTTATGTTAGTGGCTGGGATAGGTTGTGGGAAAAGCATGGTAAGCATTGGGCCTGAACTCCCGTGTATCTGAGTTGAATACAGCGATTTCCAAATCCTTCTTCAATAGGAGTGTAGCTAGGTTCCAACTCCCATGTCCGAGTGGGTAGCAGACATCTGCCTCCCATGCATACACACTTCTGAGAGTTGAGCTTATGGCCTGTAACCCTACCTCCTGCCTGCCGCTACCTTTCGCTTCCAAAAGGCCTAGGCTCGCTGCTTGACGCAAGTGTTGGGAGAGGTAACTGGAATCTCCCGGCACACAAGACGAGTGCCTCCAAGCTCAATCAAGCGATTTCCTAGTAATTCCTGGGGTAGACTGGTGCTACATACTAAGTTCCATACGAGAGTAGGTAGTTGAACGCCTTGTCCGAAAACATCTTATTTCTGAGAGTTGAGCTCACCCTCAGTCCCTCACAGTTCCACACTGCCTGCAGAGTGAGTTTCGCAGGTCTTCACCACAGACGATTGCCAGAGGCTTCTGAGACGCAAGTTAACAATGCAGACCTGGAGGGTATCTCCAGGTGCAGTAGAGTGGTAATCTGGGAACCTCCTGTCTCAGAATACTGCTACCTTCACACTGCCATAAGAATGCAGCTAGTTGACAGCTGGCTTCAAGGCATGCTTCCCTGTGAGAGCTGAGGACAGGGCAGAACCCTCCCGCATCCTGCCTGACTGTAGGGAGCTGCTAATCCTATGTTAGTGGCAGAAGGTTGGGGAAAAGCATGTGAAGCATTGGCCTGAACCCGTGTATCTGAGTTGAATACAGCGATTTCCAAAGTCCTTCTTCATCAGAGTGTAGCTAGGTTCCACTCCATGTCCGAGTGGGTAGCAGACATCTGCCTCCCATGCATACACTTCTGAGAGTTGAGCTTATGGCCTGTAACCTCCCATCCAGCCTGAGTACCTTTCGCTTCCAAAAGGCCTAGGCTCGCTGCTTGACGAAGTGTTGGGAGAGGTAACTGGAATCTCCGGCACACAAGACTAGTGCCTCCAAGCTCAATCCAGCGATTTCCAGTAATTCCTGGGGTAGACTGGTGCTACATACTAAGTTCCATACGTGAGAAGGTAGCTGAACGCCTTGTCCAAAATCTTACTTCTGAGAGTTGAGCTCACCCTCAGTCCCTCACAGTTCCACACTGCCTGCAGAGTGAGTTTCGCACGTCTTCACCAGAGACGTTTGCCAGAGGCTCTGAGACGCAAGTTAACAATGCAGACCTGGAGGGTATCTCCAGGTGCAGTAGAGTGGTAATCTGGGAACCTCCTGTCTCAGAATACTGCTACCTTCACCCTGCCATAAGAATGCAGCTAGTTGAGCTGGCTTCAAGGCATGCTTCCCTGTGAGAGCTAAGGACAGGGCACAACCCTCCCGCATCCTGCTTGACTGTAGAAGGAGCTGCTAACGTCCTATGTTAGTGGCAGGGAAAGGTTGTGAAAAGCATGTGGAATCGTTGTGCCTGAACCCACGTGTATCTGAGTTGAATACAGCGATTTCCAAAGTCCTTCTTCATCAGAGTGTAGCTAGGTTCCACTCCATGTCCGAGTGGGTAGCAGACATCTGCCTCCCATGCACACACTTCTGAGAGTTGAGCTTATGGCCTGTAACCCTACTCCTGCCTGCAGCTACCTTTCGCTTCCAAAAGGCCTAGGCTCGCTGCTTCACGAAGTGTTGGGAGAGGTAACTGGAATCTCCCGGCACACAAGACTAGTGCCTCCAAGCTCAATCCAGCGATTTCCCAGTAATTCCTGGGGTAGACTGGTGCTACATACTAAGTTCCATATGTGAGAAGGTAGCTGAACGCCTTGTCCAAAATCATCTTACTCTGAGAGTTGAGCTCACCCTCAGTCCCTCACAGTTCCACACTGCCTGCAGAGTGAGTTTCGCACGTCTTCACCAGAGACGTTTGCCAGAGGCTCTGAGACGCAAGTTAACAATGCAGACCTGGAGGGTATCTCCAGGTGCAGTAGAGTGGTAATCTGGGAACCTCCTTACTCAGAATACTGCTACCTTCACACTGCCATAAGAATGCAGCTAGTTGAGAGCTGGCTTCAAGGCATGCTTCCCTGTGAGAGCTGAGGACAGGGCAACCCTCCCGCATCCTGCCTGACTGTAGAAGACTGCTAACTCCTCATGTTAGTGGCAGGGAAGGTTGTGGAAAAGCATGTGTGTAAGCATTGGGCCTGAACCCGTGTATCTGAGTTGAATACAGCGATTTCCAAGTCCTTCTTCAATCAGAGTGTAGCTAGGTTCCACTCCATGTCCGAGTGGGTAGCAGACATCTGCCTCCCATGCATACACACTTCTGAGAGTTGAGCTTATGGCCTGTAACCCTACCTCCTGCCTGCAGCTACCTTTCGCTTCCAAAAGGCCTAGGCTCGCTGCTTGACCGAAGTGTTGGGGAGAGGTAACTGGAATCTCCCGGCACACAAGACTAGTGCCTCCAAGCTCAATCCAGCGATTTCCAGTAATTCCTGGGGTAGACTGGTGCTACATACTAAGTTCCATATGTGAGAAGGTAGCTGAACGCCTTGTCCAAAATCATCTTACTCTGAGAGTTGAGCTCACCCTCAGTCCCTCACAGTTCCACACTGCCTGCAGAGTGAGTTTCACGTCTTCACCAGAGACGTTTGCCAGAGGCTCTGAGACGCAAGTTAACAATGCAGACCTGGAGGGTATCTCCAGGTGCAGTAGAGTGGTAATCTGGGAACCTCCTACTCAGAATACTGCTACCTTCACACTGCCATAAGAATGCAGCTAGTTGAGAGCTGGCTTCTAGGCATGCTTCCCTGTGAGAGCTGAGGACAGGGCAGAACCCCCCGCATCCTGCTGACTGTAGGCGAGCTGCTAACTCCTATGTTAGTGGCTGGAAGGTTGTGGGAAAAGCATGTGTAAGCATTGGGCCTGAACTCCCGTGTATCTGAGTTGAATACAGCGATTTCCAAATCCTTCTTCAATCAGAGTGTAGCTAGGTTCCAACTCCCATGTCCGAGTGGGTAGCAGACATCTGCCTCCCATGCATACCACTTCTGAGAGTTGAGCTTATGGCCTGTAACCTCCCCATCCAGCCTGCTTTCGCTTCAAAAGGCCTAGGCTCGCTGCTTGACGAAGTGTTGGGAGAGGTAACTGGAATCTCCCGGCACACAAGACGAGTGCCTCCAAGCTCAATCAGCGATTTCCTAGTAATTCCTGGGGTAGACTGGTGCTACATACTAAGTTCCATACGTGAGTAGGTAGCTGAACGCCTTGTCCAAAACATCTTACTTCTGAGAGTTGAGCTCACCCTCAGTCCCTCACAGTTCCACACTGCCTGCAGAGTGAGTTTCGCACGTCTTCACCAGAGACGTTTGCCAGAGGCTTCTGAGACGCAAGTTAACAATGCAGACCTGGAGGGTATCTCCAGGTGCAGTAGAGTGGTAATCTGGGAACCTCCTGTCTCAGAATACTGCTACCTTCACCTGCCATAAGAATGCAGCTAGTTGACGCTGGCTTCAAGGCATGCTTCCCTGTGAGAGCTAAGGACAGGGCACAACCCTCCCGCATCCTGCTTGACTGTAGAAGGAGCTGCTAACGTCCTCATGTTAGTGGCAGGGAAAGGTTGTGAGAAAAGCATGTGGAATCGTTGTGCCTGAACCCACGTGTATCTGAGTTGAATACAGCGATTTCCAAAGTCCTTCTTCATCAGAGTGTAGCTAGGTTCCCACTCGCATGTACGAGTGGGTAGCAGACATCTGCCTCCCATGCATACCCACTTCTGAGAGTTGAGCTTATGGCCTGTAACCCTACTCCTGCCTGCAGCTACCTTTCGCTTCCAAAAGGCCTAGGCTCGCTGCTTCACCGAAGTGTTGGGAGAGGTAACTGGAATCTCCCGGCACACAAGACTAGTGCCTCCAAGCTCAATCCAGCGATTCCCAGTAATTCCTGGGGTAGACTGGTGCTACATACTAAGTTCCATATGTGAGAAGGTAGCTGAACGCCTTGTCCAAAATCATCTTACTGCTGAGAGTTGAGCTCACCCTCAGTCCCTCACAGTTCCACACTGCCTGCAGAGTGAGTTTCGCACGTCTTCACCAGAGACGTTTGCCAGAGGTTTCTGAGACGCAAGTTAACAATGCAGACCTGGAGGGTATCTCCAGGTGCAGTAGAGTGGTAATCTGGGAACCTCCTTACTCAGAATACTGCTACCTTCACACTGTCATAAGAATGCAGCTAGTTGAGAGCTGGCTTCTAGGCATGCTTCCCTGTGAGAGCTGAGGACAGGGCAGAACCCTCCCGCATCCTGCCTGACTGTAGACGTACCTGCTAACCTCCTATGTTAGTGGCTGGGATAGGTTGTGGGAAAAGCATGTGTAAGCATTGGGCCTGAACTCCCGTGTATCTGAGTTGAATACAGCGATTTCCAAATCCTTCTTCAATAGGAGTGTAGCTAGGTTCCAACCCATGTCCGAGTGGGTAGCAGACATCTGCCTCCCATGCATACACACTTCTGAGAGTTGAGCTTATGGCCTGTAACCCTACATCCTGCCTGCGCTACCTTTCGCTTCCAAAAGGCCTAGGCTCGCTGCTTGACGCAAGTGTTGGGAGAGGTAACTGGAATCTCCCGGCACACAAGACGAGTGCCTCCAAGCTCAATCAGCGATTTCCTAGTAATTCCTGGGGTAGACTGGTGCTACATACTAAGTTCCATACGTGAGAAGGTAGCTGAACGCCTTGTCCCAAAACATTACTTCTGAGAGTTGAGCTCACCCTCAGTCCCTCACAGTTCCACACTGCCTGCAGAGTGAGTTTCGCACGTCTTCACCAGAGACGTTTGCCAGAGGCTCTGAGACGCAAGTTAACAATGCAGACCTGGAGGGTATCTCCAGGTGCAGTAGAGTGGTAATCTGGGAACCTCCTTACTCAGAATACTGCTACCTTCACACTGCCATAAGAATGCAGCTAGTTGAGAGCTGGCTTCTAGGCATGCTTCCCTGTGAGAGCTGAGGACAGGGCAGAACCCCCCGCATCCTGCTGACTGTAGCGCAGTGCTAACTCCATGTTAGTGGCAGAGGTTGTGGGAAAAGCATGTTAAGCATTGGGCCTGAACTCCGTGTATCTGAGTTGAATACAGCGATTTCCAAATCCTTCTTCAATCAGAGTGTAGCTAGGTTCCAACTCCCATGTCCGAGTGGGTAGCAGACATCTGCCTCCCATGCATACACACTTCTGAGAGTTGAGCTTATGGCCTGTAACTCCCCTCCAGTGGTTCCTTCCTTCAAAAGGCCTAGGCTCGCTGCTTGACGAAGTGTTGGGAGAGGTAACTGGAATCTCCCGGCACACAAGACTAGTGCCTCCAAGCTCAATCCAGCGATTTCCAGTAATTCCTGGGGTAGACTGGTGCTACATACTAAGTTCCATATGTGAGAAGGTAGCTGAACGCCTTGTCCAAAACATCTTACTTCTGAGAGTTGAGCTCACCCTCAGTCCCTCACAGTTCCACACTGCCTGCAGAGTGAGTTTCGCACGTCTTCACCAGAGACGTTTGCCAGAGGCTTCTGAGACACAAGTTAACAATGCAGACCTGGAGGGTAACTCCAGGTGCAGTAGAGTGGTAATCTGGGAACCTCCTACTCAGAATACTGCTACCTTCACACTGTCATAAGAATGCAGCTAGTTGAGAGCTGGCTTCTAGGCATGCTTCCCTGTGACAGCTGAGGACAGGGCAGAACCCTCCCGCATCCTGCCTGACTGTAGACGTACCTGCTAACTCCTATGTTAGTGGCTGGGATAGGTTGTGGGAAAAGCATGTGTAAGCATTGGGCCTGAACTCCCGTGTATCTGAGTTGAATACAGCGATTTCCAAAGTCCTTCTTCAATAGGAGTGTAGCTAGGTTCCAACTCCCATGTCCGAGTGGGTAGCAGACATCTGCTCCCATGCATACACACTTCTGAGAGTTGAGCTTATGGCCTGTAACCCTACATCCTGCCTGCGCTACCTTTCGCTTCCAAAAGGCCTAGGCTCGCTGTTTGACGCAAGTGTTGGGAAAGGTAACTGGAATCTCCCGGCACAGAAGACTAGTGCCTCCAAGCTCAATCCAGCGATTTCCTAGTAATTCCTGGGGTAGACTGGTGCTACATACTAAGTTCCATACGTGAGAAGGTAGCTGAACGCCTTGTCCAAAACATCTTACTCTGAGAGTTGAGCTCACCCTCAGTCCCTCACAGTTCCACACTGCCTGCAGAGTGAGTTTCGCACGTCTTCACCAGAGACGTTTGCCAGAGGTCTGAGACGCAAGTTAACAATGCAGACCTGGAGGGTATCTCCAGGTGCAGTAGAGTGGTAATCTGGGAACCTCCTTACTCAGAATACTGCTACCTTCACTGCCATAAGAATGCAGCTAGTTGAGAGCTGGCTTCTAGGCATGCTTCCCTGGAGAGCTGAGGACAGGGCAGAACCCCCCGCATCCTGCTGACTGTAGGAGCTGCTAACTCCTATGTTAGTGGCGAAGGTTGGGAAAAGCATGTGTAAGCATTGGCCTGAACTCCCGTGTATCTGAGTTGAATACAGCGATTTCCAAATGTCCTTCTTCAATCAGAGTGTAGCTAGGTTCCAACTCCATGCAGAGTGGGTAGCAGACATCTGCCTCCCATGCATACACACTTCTGAGAGTTGAGCTTATGGCCTGACCTCCCATCCTGCCTGCGCTTTCGCTTCCAAAAGGCCTAGGCTCGCTGCTTGACGAAGTGTTGGGAGAGGTAATTGGAATCTCCCGGCACACAAGACGAGTGCCTCCAAGCTCAATCAGCGATTTCCTAGTAATTCCTGGGGTAGACTGGTGCTACATACTAAGTTCCATACGTGAGTAGGTAGTTGAACGCCTTGTCCAAAACATCTTACTTCTGAGAGTTGAGCTCACCCTCAGTCCCTCACAGTTCCACACTGCCTGCAGAGTGAGTTTCGCACGTCTTCACCAGAGACGTTTGCCAGAGGCTCTGAGACGCAAGTTAACAATGCAGACCTGGAGGGTATCTCCAGGTGCAGTAGAGTGGTAATCTGGGAACCTCCTGTCTCAGAATACTGCTACCTTCACCTGCCATAAGTATGCAGCTAGTTGACGCTGGCTTCAAGGCATGCTTCCCTGTGAGAGCTAAGGACAGGGCACAACCCTCCCGCATCCTGCTTGACTGTAGAAGGAGCTGCTAACGTCCTCATGTTAGTGGCAGGGAAAGGTTGTGAGAAAAGCATGTGGAATCGTTGTGCCTGAACCCACGTGTATCTGAGTTGAATACAGCGATTTCCAAAGTCCTTTTCATCAGAGTGTAGCTAGGTTCCCACTCGCATGTCGAGTGGGTAGCAGACATCTGCCTCCCATGCATACACACTTCTGAGAGTTGAGCTTATGGCTGTACCCTACTCCTGCCTGCAGCTCTTTCGCTTCCAAAAGGCCTAGGCTCGCTGCTTCACCGAAGTGTTGGGAGAGGTAACTGGAATCTCCCGGCAACAAGACTAGTGCCTCCAAGCTCAATCCAGCGATTTCCCAGTAATTCCTGGGGTAGACTGGTGCTACATACTAAGTTCCATATGTGAGAAGGTAGCTGAACGCCTTGTCCAAAATCATCTTACTGCTGAGAGTTGAGCTCACCCTCAGTCCCTCACAGTTCCACACTGCCTGCAGAGTGAGTTTCGCACGTCTTCACCAGAGACGTTTGCCAGAGGCTCTGAGACGCAAGTTAACAATGCAGACCTGGAGGGTATCTCCAGGTGCAGTAGAGTGGTAATCTGGGAACCTCCTACTCAGAATACTGCTACCTTCACACTGCCATAAGAATGCAGCTAGTTGAGAGCTGGCTTCAAGGCATGCTTCCCTGTGAGAGCTGAGGACAGGGCAGGACCCTCCGCATCCTGCTGACTGTAGACTTACCTGCTAACTCCTCATGTTAGTGGCAGGGAAAGGTTGTGGAAAAGCATGTGTAAGCATTGGGCCTGAACCCGTGTATCTGAGTTGAATACAGCGATTTCCAAAGTCCTTCTTCAATAGGAGTGTAGCTAGGTTCCAACTCCATGTCCGAGTGGGTAGCAGACATCTGCCCCATGCATACACTTCTGAGAGTTGAGCTTATGGCCTGTAACCCAATCCTGCCTGCGCTTTCGCTTCCAAAAGGCCTAGGCTCGCTGCTTGACGCAAGTGTTGGGAGAGGTAACTGGAATCTCCGGCACACAAGACGAGTGCCTCCAAGCTCAATCAAGCGATTTCCAGTAATTCCTGGGGTAGACTGGTGCTACATACTAAGTTCCATAGTGAGAAGGTAGTTGAACGCCTTGTCCAAAACATCTTACTTCTGAGAGTTGAGCTCACCCTCAGTCCCTCACAGTTTCCACTGCCTGCAGAGTGAGTTTCGCACGTCTTCACCAGAGACGTTGCCAGAGGCTTCTGAGACGCAAGTAACAATGCAGACCTGGAGGGGTATCTCCAGGTGACTAGAGTGGTAATCTGGGAACCTCCTACTCAGAATACTGCTACCTTCACACTGCCATAAGAATGCAGCTAGTTGAGAGCTGGCTTCTAGGCATGCTTCCCTGTGAGAGCTGAGGACAGGGCAGAACCTCCCGCATCCTGCCTGACTGTAGGAGCTGCTAACTCCTATGTTAGTGGGAGAGGTTGGGGAAAAGCATGTGTAAGCATTGGGCCTGAACTCCCGTGTATCTGAGTTGAATACAGCGATTTCCAAAGCCTTCTTCAATCAGAGTGTAGCTAGGTTCCACTCCCATGTCCGAGTGGGTAGCAGACATCTGCCTCCCATGCATACACACTTCTGAGAGTTGAGCTTATGGCCTGTAACCCTCCAGCCTGCTGGCTACCTTTCGCTTCCAAAAGGCCTAGGCTCGCTGCTTGACGAAGTGTTGGGAGAGGTAACTCGAATCTCCCGGCACACAAGACGAGTGCCTCCAAGCTCAATCCAGCGATTTCCTAGTAATTCCTGGGGTAGACTGGTGCTACATACTAAGTTCCATATGTGAGAAGGTAGCTGAACGCCTTGTCCAAAATCATCTTACTTCTGAGAGTTGAGCTCACCCTCAGTCCCTCACAGTTCCACACTGCCTGCAGAGTGAGTTTCGCACGTCTTCACCAGAGACGTTTGCCAGAGGCTATGAGACGCAAGTTAACAATGCAGACCTGGAGGGTATCTCCAGGTGCAGTAGAGTGGTAATCTGGGAACCTCCTTACTCAGAATACTGCTACCTTCACACTGCCATAAGAATGCAGCTAGTTGAGAGCTGGCTTCTAGGCATGCTTCCCTGTGAGAGCTGAGGACAGGGCAGAACCCTCCCGCATCCTGCCTGACTGTAGACGTACCTGCTAACATCCTCATGTTAGTGGCTGGGATAGGTTGTGGGAAAAGCATGTGTAAGCATTGGGCCTGAACCCGTGTATCTGAGTTGAATACAGCGATTTCCAAATCCTTCTTCAATAGGAGTGTAGCTAGGTTCCAACTCCATGTCCGAGTGGGTAGCAGACATCTGCCTCCCATGCATACACACTTCTGAGAGTTGAGCTTATGGCCTGTAACCCCATCCTGCCTGCGCTACCTTTCGCTTCCAAAAGGCCTAGGCTCGCTGCTTGACGAAGTGTTGGGAGAGGTAACTGGAATCTCCCGGCACACAAGACTAGTGCCTCCAAGCTCAATCAGCGATTTCCTAGTAATTCCTGGGGTAGACTGGTGCTACATACTAAGTTCCATACGTGAGAAGGTAGCTGAACGCCTTGTCCAAAACATCTTACTTCTGAGAGTTGAGCTCACCCTCAGTCCCTCACAGTTCCACACTGCCTGCAGAGTGAGTTTCGACGTCTTCACCAGAGACGTTTGCCAGAGGCTCTGAGACGCAAGTTAACAATGCAGACCTGGAGGGTATCTCCAGGTGCAGTAGAGTGGTAATCTGGGAACCTCCTTACTCAGAATACTGCTACCTTCACACTGCCATAAGAATGCAGCTAGTTGAGAGCTGGCTTCTAGGCATGCTTCCCTGTGAGAGCTGAGGACAGGGCAGAACCCTCCCGCATCCTGCCTGACTGTAGACGAGCTGCTAACTCCTATGTTAGTGGCTGGAAGGTTGGAAAAGCATGTGTAAGCATTGGGCCTGAACCCCGTGTATCTGAGTTGAATACAGCGATTTCCAAGCCTTCTTCAATCAGAGTGTAGCTAGGTTCCAACTCCCATGTCCGAGTGGGTAGCAGACATCTGCCTCCCATGCATACACACTTCTGAGAGTTGAGCTTATGGCCTGTAACCCCATCCTGCCTGCGTACCTTTCGCTTCCAAAAGGCCTAGGCTCGCTGCTTGACGAAGTGTTGGGAGAGGTAACTGGAATCTCCCGGCACACAAGACGAGTGCCTCCAAGCTCAATCAGCGATTTCCTAGTAATTCCTGGGGTAGACTGGTGCTACATACTAAGTTCCATACGTGAGAAGGTAGCTGAACGCCTTGTCCAAAACATCTTACTTCTGAGAGTTGAGCTCACCCTCAGTCCCTCACAGTTCCACACTGCCTGCAGAGTGAGTTTCTCATGTCTTCACCAGAGACGTTTGCCAGAGGCTATGAGACGCAAGTTAACAATGCAGACCTGGACGGTATCTCCAGGTGCAGTAGAGTGGTAATCTGGGAACCTCCTGTCTCAGAATACTGCTACCTTCCCTGCCATAAGAATGCAGCTAGTTGAGCTGGCTTCAAGGCATGCTTCCCTGTGAGAGCTAAGGACAGGGCACAACCCTCCCGCATCCTGCTTGACTGTAGAAGGAGCTGCTAATCCTCATGTTAGTGGCAGGGAAAGGTTGTGAGAAAAGCATGGAATGTGTGCCTGAACCCCGTGTATCTGAGTTGAATACAGCGATTTCCAAAGTCCTTCTTCATCAGAGTGTAGCTAGGTTCCAACTCGCATGTCCGAGTGGGTAGCAGACATCTGCCTCCCATGCATACACACTTCTGAGAGTTGAGCTTATGGCCTGTAACCCTACTTCCTGCCTGCAGCTACCTTTCGCTTCCAAAAGGCCTAGGCTCGCTGCTTCACGAAGTGTTGGGAGAGGTAACTGGAATCTCCCGGCACACAAGACGAGTGCCTCCAAGCTCAATCCAGCGATTTCCATGTAATTCCTGGGGTAGACTGGTGCTACATACTAAGTTCCATATGTGAGAAGGTAGCTGAACGCCTTGTCCAAAATCATCTTACTTCTGAGAGTTGAGCTCACCCTCAGTCCCTCACAGTTCCACACTGCCTGCAGAGTGAGTTTCGCACGTCTTCACCAGAGACGTTTGCCAGAGGCTTCTGAGACGCAAGTTAACAATGCAGACCTGGAGGGTATCTCCAGGTGCAGTAGAGTGGTAATCTGGGAACCTCCTTACTCAGAATACTGCTACCTTCACACTGTCATAAGAATGCAGCTAGTTGAGAGCTGGCTTCTAGGCATGCTTCCCTGTGAGAGCTGAGGACAGGGCAGACCCTCCCGCATCCTGCCTGACTGTAGACGTACCTGCTAACCTCCTATGTTAGTGGCTGGGATAGGTTGTGGGAAAAGCATGTGTAAGCATTGGGCCTGAACTCCCGTGTATCTGAGTTGAATACAGCGATTTCCAAATCCTTCTTCAATAGGAGTGTAGCTAGGTTCCAACTCCCATGTCCGAGTGGGTAGCAGACATCTGCCTCCCATGCATACACACTTCTGAGAGTTGAGCTTATGGCCTGTAACCCTACATCCTGCCTGCGCTACCTTTCGCTTCCAAAAGGCCTAGGCTCGCTGCTTGACGCAAGTGTTGGGAGAGGTAACTGGAATCTCCCGGCACACAAGACGAGTGCCTCCAAGCTCAATCAGCGATTTCCTAGTAATTCCTGGGGTAGACTGGTGCTACATACTAAGTTCCATACGTGAGTAGGTAGTTGAACGCCTTGTCCAAAACATCTTACTTCTGAGAGTTGAGCTCACCCTCAGTCCCTCACAGTTCCACACTGCCTGCAGAGTGAGTTTCGCACGTCTTCACCAGAGACGTTTGCCAGAGGCTTCTGAGACGCAAGTTAACAATGCAGACCTGGAGGGTATCTCCAGGTGCAGTAGAGTGGTAATCTGGGAACCTCCTTCTCAGAATACTGCTACCTTCACACTGCCATAAGAATGCAGCTAGTTGAGAGCTGGCTTCTAGGCATGCTTCCCTGTGAGAGCTGAGGACAGGGCAGAACCCTCCCGCATCCTGCCTGACTGTAGAGAGCTGCTAACTCCTATGTTAGTGGCTGAGAAGGTTGGGAAAAGCATGTGTAAGCATTGGGCCTGAACTCCGTGTATCTGAGTTGAATACAGCGATTTCCAAAGCCTTCTTAATCAGAGTGTAGCTAGGTTCCAACTCCCATGTCCGAGTGGGTAGCAGACATCTGCTCCCATGCATACACACTTCTGAGAGTTGAGCTTAGGCCTGTAACCTCCCCATCCAGCCTGCGTCCTTTCGCTTCAAAAGGCCTAGGCTCGCTGCTTGACGAAGTGTTGGGAGAGGTAATTGGAATCTCCCGGCACACAAGACTAGTGCCTCCAAGCTCATCCAGCGATTTCCTAGTAATTCCTGGGTAGACTGGTGCTACATACTAAGTTCCATACGTGAGAAGGTAGCTGAACGCCTTGTCCAAAATCATCTTACTTCTGAGAGTTGAGCTCACCCTCAGTCCCTCACAGTTCCACACTGCCTGCAGAGTGAGTTTCGCACGTCTTCACCAGAGACGTTTGCCAGAGGCTCTGAGACGCAAGTTAACAATGCAGACCTGGAGGGTATCTCCAGGTGCAGTAGAGTGGTAATCTGGGAACCTCCTGTCTCAGAATACTGCTACCTTCCCTGCCATAAGAATGCAGCTAGTTGACAGCTGGCTTCAAGGCATGCTTCCCTGTGAGAGCTAAGGACAGGGCACAACCCTCCCGCATCCTGCTTGACTGTAGAAGGAGCTGCTAACGTCCTCATGTTAGTGGCAGGGAAGGTTGTGGAAAAGCATGTGGAATCGTTGGCCTGAACCCACGTGTATCTGAGTTGAATACAGCGATTTCCAAAGTCCTTCTTCATCAGAGTGTAGCTAGGTTCCACTCGCATGTCCGAGTGGGTAGCAGACATCTGCCTCCCATGCATACACTTCTGAGAGTTGAGCTTATGGCCTGTACCCACCTCCTGCCTGCAGCTACCTTTCGCTTCCAAAAGGCCTAGGCTCGCTGCTTCACCGAAGTGTTGGGAGAGGTAACTGGAATCTCCCGGCACACAAGACTAGTGCCTCCAAGCTCAATCCAGCGATTTCCCAGTAATTCCTGGGGTAGACTGGTGCTACATACTAAGTTCCATATGTGAGAAGGTAGCTGAACGCCTTGTCCAAAATCATCTTACTGCTGAGAGTTGAGCTCACCCTCAGTCCCTCACAGTTCCACACTGCCTGCAGAGTGAGTTTCGCACGTCTTCACCAGAGTTTGCCAGAGGCTCTGAGACGCAAGTTAACAATGCAGACCTGGAGGGTATCTCCAGGTGCAGTAGAGTGGTAATCTGGGAACCTCCTACTCAGAATACTGCTACCTTCACACTGTCATAAGAATGCAGCTAGTTGAGAGCTGGCTTCTAGGCATGCTTCCCTGTGAGAGCTGAGGACAGGGCAGAACCCTCCCGCATCCTGCCTGACTGTAGACGTACCTGCTAACTCCTGTTAGTGGCTGGGATGGTT
Source organism: Canis lupus familiaris (assembly GCF_011100685.1). Classification (NCBI taxonomy): domain Eukaryota; kingdom Metazoa; phylum Chordata; class Mammalia; order Carnivora; family Canidae; genus Canis; species Canis lupus. The sequence continues at coordinate 20,083 of NW_023330154.1, forward strand.
GGGAAAAGCATGTGTAAGCATTGGGCCTGAACTCCGTGTATCTGAGTTGAATACAGCGATTTCCAAATCCTTCTTCAATAGGAGTGTAGCTAGGTTCCAACTCCCATGTCCGAGTGGGTAGCAGACATCTGCCTCCCATGCATACACACTTCTGAGAGTTGAGCTTATGGCCTGTAACCCATCCTGCCTGCGCTACCTTTCGCTTCCAAAAGGCCTAGGCTCGCTGCTTGACGCGAAGTGTTGGGAGAGGTAACTGGAATCTCCCGGCACACAAGACTAGTGCCTCCAAGCTCAATCAGCGATTTCCTAGTAATTCCTGGGGTAGACTGGTGCTACATACTAAGTTCCATACGTGAGTAGGTAGCTGAACGCCTTGTCCAAAACATCTTACTTCTGAGAGTTGAGCTCACCCTCAGTCCCTCACAGTTCCACACTGCCTGCAGAGTGAGTTTCGCACGTCTTCACCAGAGACGTTTGCCAGAGGCTTCTGAGACGCAAGTTAACAATGCAGACCTGGAGGGTATCTCCAGGTGCAGTAGAGTGGTAATCTGGGAACCTCCTTACTCAGAATACTGCTACCTTCACACTGCCATAAGAATGCAGCTAGTTGAGAGCTGGCTTCTAGGCATGCTTCCCTGGAGAGCTGAGGACAGGGCAGAACCCTCCCGCATCCTGCCTGACTGTAGGCGAGCTGCTAACATCCTATGTTAGTGGCTGGATAGGTTGGGAAAAGCATGTGTAAGCATTGGGCCTGAACTCCGTGTATCTGAGTTGAATACAGCGATTTCCAAGCCTTCTTCAATCAGAGTGTAGCTAGGTTCCAACTCCCATGTCCGAGTGGGTAGCAGACATCTGCTCCCCTGCATACACACTTCTGAGAGTTGAGCTTATGGCCTGTACCTCCCCATCCAGCCTGCTGGTACCTTTCACTTCAAAAGGCCTAGGCTCGCTGCTTGACGAAGTGTTGGGAGAGGTAATTGGAATCTCCCGGCACACAAGACGAGTGCCTCCAAGCTCATCAGCGATTTCCTAGTAATTCCTGGGGTAGACTGGTGCTACATACTAAGTTCCATACGTGAGAAGGTAGTGAACGCCTTGTCCAAAACATCTTACTTCTGAGAGTTGAGCTCACCCTCAGTCCCTCACAGTTCCACACTGCCTGCAGAGTGAGTTTCGCACGTCTTCACCAGACGTTTGCCAGAGGCTCTGAGACGCAAGTTAACAATGCAGACCTGGAGGGTATCTCCAGGTGCAGTAGAGTGGTAATCTGGGAACCTCCTGTCTCAGAATACTGCTACCTTCACCTGCCATAAGAATGCAGCTAGTTGACTGGCTTCTAGGCATGCTTCCCTGTGAGAGCTGAGGACAGGGCACAACCCTCCGCATCCTGCTGACTGTAGAGAGCTGCTAACGTCCTCATGTTAGTGGCAGGGAAGGTTGGAGAAAAGCATGGTAAGTTGGCCTGAACCCCGTGTATCTGAGTTGAATACAGCGATTTCCAAGTCCTTCTTCATCAGAGTGTAGGTTCCAACTCCATGTCCGAGTGGGTAGCAGACATCTGCCTCCCATGCATACACACTTCTGAGAGTTGAGCTTATGGCCTGTAACCCTACTCCTGCCTGCAGCTACCTTTCGCTTCCAAAAGGCCTAGGCTCGCTGCTTGACGAAGTGTTGGGAGAGGTAACTGGAATCTCCCGGCACACAAGACTAGTGCCTCCAAGCTCATCCAGCGATTTCCCAGTAATTCCTGGGGTAGACTGGTGCTACATACTAAGTTCCATGTGAGAAGGTAGCTGAACGCCTTGTCCAAAATCATCTTACTTCTGAGAGTTGAGCTCACCCTCAGTCCCTCACAGTTCCACACTGCCTGCAGAGTGAGTTTCGCACGTCTTCACCAGAGACGTTTGCCAGAGGCTTCTGAGACGCAAGTTAACAATGCAGACCTGGAGGGTATCTCCAGGTGCAGTAGAGTGGTAATCTGGGAACTCCTTACTCAGAATACTGCTACCTTCACACTGCCATAAGAATGCAGCTAGTTGAGAGCTGGCTTCAAGGCATGCTTCCCTGTGAGAGCTGAGGACAGGGCAACCCTCCCGCATCCTGCTGACTGTAGACACCTGCTAACTCCTCTGTTAGTGGCTGGGATAGGTTGTGGGAAAAGCATGTGTAAGCATGGGCCTGAACTCCCGTGTATCTGAGTTGAATACAGCGATTTCCAAAGTCCTTCTTCAATAGGAGTGTAGCTAGGTTCAAACTCCCATGTCCGAGGGGTAGCAGACATCTGCCCCCATGCATACACACTCTGAGAGTTGAGCTTATGGCCTGTAACCCACATCTGCCTGCGCTCCTTTCGCTTCCAAAAGGCCTAGGCTCGCTGCTTGACGCGAAGTGTTGGGAGAGGTAACTGGAATCTCCCGGCACACAAGACTAGTGCCTCCAAGCTCAATCCAGCGATTTCCTAGTAATTCCTGGGGTAGACTGGTGCTACATACTAAGTTCCATATGTGGAGGTAGCTGAACGCCTTGTCCAAAACATCTTACTTCTGAGAGTTGAGCTCACCCTCAGTCCCTCACAGTTCCACACTGCCTGCAGAGTGAGTTTCACGTCTTCACCAGAGACGTTTGCCAGAGGCTCTGAGACGCAAGTTAACAATGCAGACCTGGAGGGTATCTCCAGGTGCAGTAGAGTGGTAATCTGGGAACCTCCTTACTCAGAATATGCTACCTTCACACTGCATAAGAATGCAGCTAGTTGAGAGCTGGCTTAGCATGCTTCCCTGTGAGAGCTGAGGACAGGGCAGAACCCTCCCGCATCCTGCCTGACTGTAGCGTAGCTGCTAACTCCTATGTGTAGTGGCTGGGATAGGTTGTGGGAAAAGCATGTGTAAGCATTGGGCCTGAACTCCCGTGTATCTGAGTTGAATACAGCGATTTCCAATCCTTCTTCAATAGGAGTGTAGCTAGGTTCCAACTCCCATGTCCGAGTGGGTAGCAGACATCTGCTCCCATGCATACACACTTCTGAGAGTTGAGCTTAATGGCCTGTACCTCCCCATCCAGCTGCTGGTACCTTTCTTCAAAAGGCCTAGGCTCGCTGTTTGACGGAAGTGTTGGGAGAGGTAATTGGAATCTCCCGGCACAAAACTAGTGCCTCCAAGCTCATCCAGCGATTTCCTAGTAATTCGTGGGTAGACTGGTGCTACATAAAGTTCCATACGTGAGAGGTAGTTGAACGCCTTGTCCAAAAAGCATCTTACTTCTGAGAGTTGAGCTCACCCTCAGTCCCTCACAGTTCCACACTGCCTGCAGAGTGAGTTTCGCAGGTCTTCACCAGAGACGTTTGCCAGAGGCTTCTGAGACGCAAGTTAACAATGCAGACCTGGAGGGTTTCTCAGGTGCAGTAGAGTGGTAATCTGGGAAACCTCCTGTCTCAGAATACTGCTACCTTCACCCTGCCATAAGTATGCAGCTAGTTGACCGCTGGCTTCAAGCATGCTTCTGTGAGAGCTAAGGACAGGGCACAACCTCCCGCATCCTGCTTGACTGTAGAAGGAGCTGCTAACGTCCTCATGTTAGTGGCAGGGAAAGGTTGTGAGAAAAGCATGTGGAATCGTTTGTGCCTGAACCCACGTGTATCTGAGTTGATACAGCGATTTCCAAAGTCCTTTTTCATCAGAGTGTAGTAGGTTCCCACTCGCATGTCCGAGTGGGTAGCAGACATCTGCCTCCATGCATACCACTTCTGAGAGTTGAGCTTATGGCCTGTATCCATACCCTCTCTCCTGCAGCTAGCTT
>NW_023330155.1:0-47235 GCF_011100685.1 Canis lupus familiaris
TGTGAGACCAAACTGAGGACCAGAGTACCAGATCCAGGTGAGGTCCATATTGGACAGAGAGTCCCAGGTCCAGGAGAGGTCCAGGTTGGGACCAGAGTCACCAGATCCAGGTGAAGTCCCGGTGGGGACCAGAGTCACAGATCCAAGTGAAGCACAGGTGGGGACCAGAGTCTCTAGGTCCAGATTAGAGGCCCAGTGAGGACCAGAGTTACCAGGTACACGTGAGGCCACGGTGGGATCAGAGGCAACAGCTCCATGTGAGGCCGGCTTGGGGACCATGGTCAACAGTTATTTGAGGCCCATGTGTGGAACACAGTAACCAGGTCCAGGTGAGACCCGGTGGTGACAAGAGTCACCACGTCCAAGTGAGACCCATGGGGACCATGATCACCAGGTACAGGGGAGGCCCTTGAAAGAACCAGAGTCAACAGTTCGAGGTCAGGCACAGGTGGCAACCAAGGACAGCAGGTCCAAGTCAGGCCAAAGTGGGGTTCAGAGTCATTAGGACACGGTGAGACCCAGAGGGGGACCAGAGTCACTGGTCCAGGTGAGGTCCAGTTGTGGACACAGTCACCGGATCCCAATTTTGCACAGTTGAGGACCATCGTCAAAGGGCCAGGTGTGGCCCAGATGGGGACCGGAGTCCCCAAATCCAGGTGAAGCCCAGGTGGAGACCACAGTAACCAGATCCAGGGTAGTCTCAGGTGCAGACCAGAATCACCAGGTCCAGGTGAGGTGCAGGTGGCAACCACACTCACCAGGTCCCGGTGAGGCCCTGGTGGGGACCAGAGTCACGAGTTACATGAGAAGCTAGAAACACTGAAGCCACCAGATCACATGATGTCCATGTGGGAACGAGAATCACCAGTTACATTGAGGCCCAGGTGGCATCACTCACCATGTCCAGGTGAGACCGAGGTGGTAACCAGTGTCACCATGTCCATGTGTGGTGAGGTGAAGACCAGAGATAATAGGTCCGGCTGGGTCACAGTTAGTGAACAGTGTAACCATATCCTGATGCTACCCAGGTGGGTACGAGAAACACCAGGTCCTGGTGAGGCCCAGGTGAGAACAGAGACATGAGGACCAGGTGAGGTCCCGATGGGAACCACAGTCACCAGGTCTGGTGAGGACATGATTTGGATCAGAGTCACCAGTTACAGGTTAGGCCCAGGTGGAGCCAGAGTCACCTGGTACAGAAGAGACCAAAGTCAGGAGCAGAGTTACCAGGATAAGGTCAGTCCCAGTGGGGAATAGAGTAACCATGTCCCGATGATGCCCAAGGAGAACCAGTGTCACCAGGTCCAGATGAGGCGCAGGTGGGGAGCATGTTCACTAGGTCCTGGTGAGGCCCAGTTGAGGACCAGAGTCACCAGGTCAAGTTGAGGCCTAGAGGGGAACCAGGTTAACCTGGTCTAGGTGATATCCAGAAGGGGAACCAGCGTCACCGTCAGGGTGAGGCATAGAGGGGATCCAGAGTCATCTTGTCCAGGTGAGTCTCAGGTGTGGAGCAGAGTATCCAGGTCATAATGGTCCACAGGTGAGGACCAGAGTGACCAGATCTGGGTGACGCGCAGATAGGATCAGAGTCACCACTTCCAGGTGAGGCCAAGAAAGAGTCCACAGAAATCAGGTCCAGGTGGGGAACAAAGTCACCAGGACTGGGTGAGGCCCAGATGGGGACCAGATTCATCAGGTCCAGGTGAGGCCCAGGTTTGAGCAGAGTCCCTGGGTCTGGGAGAGGACCAGGTAAGGACCAGATTCACCAGGTTCAAGAGGCCCACGTGGGGAATTAGTCACCAGTTATGGGTTAGGCCCAGGTGGCAACCCCACTCACCAGGTCCAGTGACGCCAAGCTGCAGGCTAGAGTCACCAGATCCAGGTGAGACCCTAGTGGGGACCGGAGTCACCAGGTAAATGTGAGTCTACAAGAAACCACAGTCACCAGGTCCAGGTGTGTGTTCATGTGGGAACGAGAGTCACCAGTCCAGGTGAGCCCAGGTGGGGACCACAGTCACCAGGTGCAGTTTGTGGCTTACGTGGGGGACCAGAGTCATCAGGACCATTTGAGGCCAAAGTGTGCAGCAAGTTTATCATGTCCAAGTGAGGCCCAGGTGGGGAACGAGTAACCATGTCCCATTGATGCCAGGTGGGAAAAGAGTCACAAGGTCCAGATGAGGCCTAAGTGAGGAGTAGTTCACCAGGTCCTTTGAGGCCCAGTTGAGGACCAGTGTCACCAGCTCCGGGTGAGTCCCAGAGGGGACCACAGTCACCAGGTTCTGGTGATATCCAGGTGTGGACCAGAGTCACCACGTCAGGGTGAGGCCCAGACGGGGACGAGAATCACTAGGTCCAGGTGAGGCCCCGATGTGGAACTGAGAAACCAGGTCCCATGATGCCCATTTGAGGACCTGAGTCACCAGGTCCAGGTGAGGTCCCTGTGGGAACCAGTGACCTCATCCAGGTGAGGCCCGGTGGGACCACATTCATCAGGTCCAGGTGAGACCCAGGTATATAAGAGATATCCGGGTCCCAATTGCCCAGGTAAGGAACAGAGTCAACAGGTCCATGAGAGGCACAAATGGATCAGGTCATTGTGTTCCAGGTGAGGCCAGATGGAGACCACAGGAACCAGGTCCAGGAGAGCCCCATATGGGAACCAGACCCACCAGATCCAGGTGAGGTCCACGTGGGACCACAGTTACAAGGTCCAGGTGAGGCGCTGTTGGCACCAGGGTTCACCTAGTCAAGGTGAGGGCCAGTGGCGACCAGTCACCAGATCCAAGTGCGGACCAGCTAAGGACCAGATTCACCAGGCCCAAGTGAAGCCCAAGGTGTGACCAGAGTCACCAGGTAAGGGTGAGGACCAGGGGAACCAGAGTAACCAGTTTAGTTTGCGGCCCAGAATGGGACCAAAGGTCCCTGGTCAAAGTGAGGCCCAGGTGTGGAATAGAGTATCCAGGTCCCAATGGTTCCTGGGTGAGGACCAGAGTCACTAGGGCCATGCCGGCCCAGATGGGGAACAGAATCACTAGGTCCTGGTGAGGCATAGAATAAGACCACAGTCAGTAATATCAGGTGAGCCCCTTGTGGGAACCAGAGCCACTAAACCAGCTGAGTCCGAGGTCCATGTGAGGCCCACGTGAGGACCAGATTCATCAGGTCGAATTGAGGCATAGCTGGGGACAAGAGTTACCAGGTCAGGGTGCGGCCTAGGTGGGGCAATATTCAGCAGTTCTGAGTTAGGTCAAAGTGGTTACAAGAGTCAACAGGTCCAGGTGAGGCCAAACTGAGGACCAGAATCACCAGGTCCAGGTGAGGTCCATGTTGGAAAGAGAGTCACCAGGTCCAGGAGAGGTGCCAGTGGGACCAGAGTCACCATCATCCAGGTGAAGCCAGGTGGGGACCAGAGTCACAGATCCAGGTGAATCCCAGGTGGGGACCAGATCTCACTAGGTCCCGATGAGGCCCATGGTAGGAACCAGAGTTACCAGGTACGTGAGGCCCCGTGGGGATCAGAGCACAGTCCATGTGAGGCCGGCTTTGGCCATGGTCAACAGTTCTACTTGAGGCCCAGGTGTGGAACAGTAAGCAGATCCAGGTGAGTCCCCGTGGTGACAAGAGTCACCACGTCCTGATTTGGCCCAGGTGGGGACCAGGAATACCAGGTACAGGGGAGGCCCTTGAAAGAACCAGAGTCACATTTCGAGGTCAGGCGCAGGTGGCAACCAGGTCAAGTCCAAGTCAGGCCAAGTGGGGTTCACAGTCAACTAGGGCACGGTGAGACCCAGAGGGGGACCAGCGTCACCTGGTCCAGGTGAGGTCCAGTTTGTAGAACACCCCGGGTACAAATTTGCCCAGTTGAGGACCTGGTCAACAGGGCCAGTGAGGCCCAGATGGGGACCGGAGTCCCAAATCCAGGTGAATCCCAGGTGGGGACCACAGTCACCATCCAGGGTAGTCAGGTGCAGACCAGAATCACCAGGTCCAGGTGAGGTGCAGTGGCAACCACACTCACCAGGTCCCGTTGAGGCCCTGGTGGGGACAGAGTCACGAGGTATGAGAAGCTAGAAACACTGCAGTCCCAGTCCACATGATTCATGTGGGAACGAGAATCACCAGTTACAGGTGAGGACCAGGTGGGATCCGACTCACCATATCCAGGTGAGACCCAGGTGGTAACATGTCACCATGTCCAGGTGTGCCCAGGTGAAGACCAGGAGTTAATAGGTCCGGCTTGGTCACTGTTAGTGAACAGGTAACCATATCCTGATGCTACCAGGTGGGTACCAGAGACACAGTCGGTGAGGCCCAGGTGGGTCCAGAGACATTAGGTCCAGGTGAGGTCCAATGGGAACCACGTCACCAGGTCAGGTGAGGCATCTTAGCATCAGAGTCACGAGTACAGGTGAGGCCCACGTGGAGCCAGAGTCACCTGGTACAGACGAGGGCCAACGTCAGGACCAGAGTTCCAGGATCAGGAGTCCCAGTGGGGAATAGAGTAACCATGTCCCGATGATGCCCAGTAGAACCAGAGCCACCAGGTCGATGAGGCGCAGGTGGGGAGCATATTTCACTAGGTCCCGGTGAGGCCCAGTTGAGGACCAGAGTCACCAGGTCTAGTTGAGGCCTAGAGGGGTACAGATTCACCTGGTCTAGTGACATCCAGATGGGGACCAGATCACCATGTCAGGGTGAGGCCCAGAGGGATCATCATCAGTCCAGGTGAGGCTCAGGTGTGGAACAGTATCCAGTCATAATGGTCCACAGGTGAGGACCAAGTCAGAGATCTGGTAGGGCCCAGTTAGGATCAGAGTCACAGTTCCATGAGGCCAAGGAGTCACAGCAATCAGGTCCAGGTGGGGACAAATTCACCAGGACTGGTGAGGCCCATGGGGACCAGATTCACCAGGTCCAGGTGACTTCCAGGTGGTGACCAGCTTACCTAGTTCCGGGTGAGGACCAGGTAAGGACAAGATTCAACAGGTCCACGTGAGGCCCACGTGGGGACCTGTGTCACCATATGGGTGAGGCCCAGGTGGCAACCCCACTCCCCAGGTCCAGGTGAGGCCAACTTGCAGGCCATGCAGAGGAACCATGTCACGATGATGCCCTGGTTGGGACCAGAGTTACCAGATCCAGGTGAGGCCAACCTTCAGGCCATGCAGTGGAACCATGTCCCGATGATGCCCAGGTAGGGACCAGAGTCACCAGGTCCAAATGAGGCCCAGATGGAGCATATTCACTAGGTCCAGGTGAGGCCCATTGAGGTCCAGAGTCCCCAGATCTGGTTGAGGCCTAGAGGGGTACCAGAATCACCTGGTCCAGGTGACATCCAGATGGGGACCAGAGTCACCAGGTCAGGGGGAGGCCCGAGATTATCCACAGTCATCATGTCCAGGTGAGGCTCAGGTGTGGAACAGAGTCACCAGGTACCAACGATGCCCAGGTGAGGACCAGAGTCAACAGGTCTGGGTGATGCGGGATAGAATCAGAGTCACCAGTTCCAGGTGAGGCCAAGAAAGATCCACAGCAATCAGGTCCAGGTGGGGAATAAATGACCAGGACTGGGTGAGACCCAGATGGGGACCAGATTCACCAGGTCCAGGTGAATCCTAGGTGGTGACCAGAGTCCCCAGCTCCAGGGAGAGGACCAGGTAAGGACCAGATTCACCAGGTCCAAGAGGCCCACGTGGGGTCGTGAGTCACCAGGTATATTGAGGCCCAGGTAGCCACCCCACTCACCAGTTCCAAGTGAGGCCAACCTGCAGGCCAGAGTCTCCAGATCCAGGTGAGGCCCTAGTGGGGACCAGAGTCACCAGGTAAATGTGAGTCTACAAAAACACCACAGTCACCAGGTCCTGGTGTGGGTTCATGTGGGAACGAGAGTCACCAGGTCCAGGTGAGACCCAGGTGGGGACCACAGTCACCAGGTCCAGATTGAGGCCTAATGGGGGGACCAGAGTCATCAGGACAAGTTGATGCCAAAGTGTGGAGCAAAGTTATCATGTCCAGGTGAGGCCCAGGTGGGGAACAGAGTAACCATGTCCCATTGATGCCAGGTGGGAAAAGAGTCACAGGTCCAGACGGGCCTAAGTGAGGAGTAGATTCACCAGATCCTGTTGAGGCCCAGTTGAGGAGCAGTGTCCCCAGCTCCGGGTGAGTCCCAGAGGGGACCAGAGTCACCCAGTTCTGGTGATATCCTGGTGGGGACCAGAGTCACCACGTCAGGGTGAGGCCCAGATTGGGACGAGAATCACTAGGTCCAGGTGAGGCCCCGATGTGGAACTGAGAAACCAGGTCCCATGATGCCCATATGATGGACCTGAGTCACCAGGTCCAGGTGAGGTCCCTCTGGGAACCAGTCACCTCGTCCAGGTGAGGCCCAGGTGGGACCACAGTCACCAGGTCCAGGTCAGCCCCGGTATATAAGAGAGTATCCAGGTCCCAATGATGGCCAGGTAAGGACCAGAGACAACAGTCCAGGAGAGGCCGAAATACGGATCACAGTCATTTTGTTCCAGGTGATGCCTGATGGAGACCACAGGAACCAGGTCCAGAAGAGCCCAATATGGGAACCAAAGCCACCAATCAGTGAGGTCCAGGTAGCACAACAGTCACAAGGTCCAGGTGAGGCGCAGGTGGTAACAGGATTCACCGGTCCAGGTGAGGCCCAGGTGTGACCAGTCACCAGATCCAGGTGAGGACCAGCTAAGCACCAGATTCACCAGGCCCAAGTGAGCCCAAGGGGTGACCAGAGTCACCAGGTAAGGGTGAGGCCCAGCGGGGGAACCAGAGTAACCAGTTTAGTTTGAGGCCCAGAAAGGGACCAGAGGTCCGTGGTCAGTGAGGCCCAGGTGTGGAATAGAGTATCCAGGTCCCAATGATGCCTGGGTGAGGACCATAGTCACTAGGGCCATGCAGGTCCCAGATGGGGAACAGAATCACTAGGTCCTGGTGAGGCATAGAATAACAACATAGTTAGCAGTATCAGGTGAGCCTAGTGGGAACCAGAGCCACTCTATCCAGCTGAGTCCCAGGTCCATGTGAGGCCCACGTCAGGACCATATTCATCAAATCGAATTGAAGCATAGCTTGGGACAAGAGTCACCAGGTCTGGGTGCGGCCTAGGTGGGGCAAGATACAGCAGTTCTGAGTTAGGTCAAAGTGGGGACGAGAGACACCAGGACCAGGTGAGGCCAAACTGAGGTCCAGAGTCACCAGGTCCAGGAGAGGTCCAGGTGGGGACCAGAGTCACCAGATCCAGGTAAGGTCCATGTTGGAAAGAGAGTCACCAAGTCCAGGAGAGGCCCAGGTGGGGACCAGAGTCACCAGATACAAGTGAAGCCCAGGTGGGGACCAGAGTCATGAGGTCCAGATGAGATCCAGGTGAGGAACAGGTGTACCAGGTACACGTGAGGCCCCGGTGGTAATCAGAGGCAACAGGTACATGTGAAGCCGGCGGGGACCATGGTCAACAGGTCTATTGAGCCCAGGTGTGGAACACAGTAACCAGGTCCATGAGAGTTCCCCGTGGTGACAAGAGTCATCAGGTCCCGGTGAGGCCCATGAGGGCACCAGGATCACCATGTCCAGGGGAGGCCCTTTAAAAAGAACAAGTGTCAACATTGAGGTCAGGTGCAGGTGGCAACCAGGGTCAGCAGGTCCAAGTCAGGCCACAGTGGGTTCACAGTCATCAGGGCACGGTAGATCCAGAGGGGGACCAGAGTCACTTGGTCTAGGTGAGGTCCAGTAATGGAACACAATGACCGGGTCCCAATTATGCCCAGTTGAGGACCATGGTCAACAGGCCAGGCGAGGCCCAGATGGGGACCGAAGTCCCCAAATCCAGGTGAAGCCCAGGTGGGGACCACAGTCACCAGATCCACAGTAGTCTCAGGTGCAGACCGACTCACCAGGTCCAGTGAGGTGCAGGTGCAAACACACTCACCAGGTCCAGGTGAGGCCCTGGTGGGGACCAGAGTCACGAGGTACATGAGAAGCTAGAAACACTGAAGCCACCAGGTCCACATGATGTCCAAGCTGGAACGAGAATCACCAGTTACAGGTGAGGACCAGGCGGAGATCCGACTCACCATGTCCAGGTGAGACCCAGGTGGGAACCAGTGTCACCATGTCCAGGTGTGGCCCAGGTGAACACAGAGTTAATAGGTCCGGGTAGGTCACTGTTAGAGAACAGTGTAACCATATCCTGATGCTACCCAGGTGGGTACCAGAGACACAAGGTCCTGGTGAGGCCCCGGTGGGACCAGGAGTCATGAGGTGCAGTTGAGGTCCCGATGGGAACCACAGTCACCAGGTCAGGTGAGGCCATGCTTAGGATCAGAGTCACCAGTTACAGGTGAGGACCAGGTGGAACCAGAGTCACCTGGTACAGAAGAGGCCAAAGTCAGGACCAGAGTTACCAGGATCAGGTCAATCCCAGTGGGGAATAGAGTAACCATGTCCCGATGATGCCCAAGTAGAACCCGAGTCACCACGTCCAGATGAGGCGCAGGTGGGGAGCATATTCACTAGGTCCAGGTGAGGGCCCCATTGACCAGATGCCCCCGGGCTAGTTTAGGCTTAGAGGGGTACCAGATTCTCCTGGTCTAGGTGACATCCATATGGGGACCAGTGTCACCATCAGGCTGTGGCCCAGAGGGATCCAGAGTCATCATGTCCAGTGAGGTCAAGGTGTGGAACAGAGTATCCAGGACATAATGGTCACAGGTGAGGACCAGAGTCACCAGATCTGGGTGAGGCCAGTGGAGTCAGAGTCACCAGTTATAGGTGAGGCCAAGAAGGAGTCCACAGCAATCAGGTCCAGGGGGAACAAAGTCACCAGGACTGGGTGAGGCTCAGATGGCGACCAGATTCACTAGGTCCAGGTGATTCCCAGGTGGTAACCAGAGTTACCAGTTCCGGGTGAGCACCAGGTAAGGACCATACAAGGTCCAATGAGACCACTTGGACCTGAGTCACCAGGTATGGGTGAGGCCCAGGTGGCAACCCCACTCCCAGGTCCAGGTGAGTCCAACCTGCAGGCCCGAGTCACCAATGCAGTTGAGGCCGTTGTGGGTACCGGACTCACCAGTAAATGTGAGTCTACAAGAACACCACAGTCACCTGGTCCAGCTGTGGTTCATGTGGGAACGAGAGTCACCAGGTCCAGGTGAGACCCAGTGGGGACCACAGTCACCAGGTCCTAACTGAGGCCTAGGTGGGGGGACCAGAGTCATCAACCAGTTGAGGCCAAAGTGCGGAGCAAAGTTATCATGTCCAGTGAGGCCCAGGTGGAGAACAGAGTACCATGTCCCATTGATGCCAGGTGGGAAAAGAGTCACAGGTCCAGTCGAAGCCTAAGTGAGGAGTAGATTCACCAGGTCCTGCTGAGGCCTAGTTGAGGACCAGTGTCCCCAGCTCCGGGTGAGACCCAGAGGGAACAGAGTCACCCGTTCTGGTGATATCCAGGTGGGGACCAGAGTTACCACGTCAGGGTGAGGCCGAGAGGGGGACGAGAATCACTAGGTCTAGGTGAGGCCCCGATGTGGAACTGAGAAACCAGGTCCCATGATGCACATATAAGGACGTGAGTCACCAGGTCCAGGTGAGGTCCCTGTGGGAACCAGTCACCTCGTCCAGGTGAGGCCCATGGGTGACCACAGTGACCAGGTCAAGGTGAGGCCCGGTATATAAGAGAGTATCCAGGTCTCAATAATGCCCAGTAAGCACCAGAGTCAACAGTTGCAGGAGAGGCCCAAATATGATCAGGTCATTGAGTTCCAGGTGAGGCCAGATGGAGACCACAGGAACCAGGTCCAGGAGAGCCCCATATGGAACCAGAGCCACCAGATCCAGGTTAGGTTCAGTGGGACCACAGTCACAAGGTCCAGGTGAGGCAGAGGTGGCAACAAACTCACCAAGTCCAGTGAGGCCCAGGTGGCGACAGTCACCAGATCCAGGTGCGGAAAATTAAGGACTAATTCACCAGCCCAAGTGAAGCCCAAGGTTGACCAAGTCACCAGTAAGGGTGTGGCCCAGAGGGGGATTCAGAGTAACCAGTTTAGTTTGGAGCCCAGATTGGACCAGAGGTCCATGGTCAGAGTGAGGCCCAGGTGTGGAATCGAGTATCCAGGTCCCAATGATTCCTGGGTGTGGACCAGAGTCACTAGGGCCATGCAGGCCCGATGGGGAACAGAATCACTAGGTCCTGGTGAGGCATAGAATAAGAACACAGTCACCCTATCAGGTGAGCCCCTTGTGGGAAACAGAGCCACTCTATCCAGCTGAGTCCCAGGTCCATGTGAGGCCCACGTGAGGACCAATTCCCAGGTCGAATTGAGGTATATCTGGGGAACAAGAGTCACCAAGTCTGGGTGCGGCCTAGGTGGGGCAAGATTCAGCAGTTCTGAGTTAGGTCAAAATGGGTACGAGAGACATCAGGTCCAGGGGAGGCCAAACTGAGGACCATGTCACAGATCCAGGTGAGGTCCATGTTGGAAAGAGAGTCACCAGGTCCAGGAGAGGTCCAGGTAGGGACCATGTCACCAGATCCAGGTGACGTCCATTGGGACCAGAGTCACCAGATCCACGTGAAGCCCAGATGGGGACCATACTCACTAGGTCAATATGTCCCAGATGAGGACCAGAGTAACCAAGTACACGTGAGCTCCCGTTTTAAATCAGAGGCAACAGGTTTCATGTGAGGCCGGCTTGGGGACAATGGTCAACAGATCTACTTGAGGCCCAGGTATGGAACACAGTAAGCAGGTCGAGGTGAGTCCCCCGGTGTGACAAGAGAGGGCCTTGAAAGAACCAGAGTCAACAGTTCGAGGTCTGGCGCAGGTGGCAAACAGGATCAGCAGGTCCAAGTCAGGCCAAAGTGGGGTTCACAGTCACTAGGGACGTGAGACCAGAGGGGACCAGAGTAACCTGGTCGAGGTGAGGTCCAGTTGGAACACAGTCACCGGGTACCAATTTTGCCCAGTTGAGGACCAGGTCAACAGGGCCAGGTGAGGCCCAGATGGGGACCGGAGTCAAAATATCCAGGTGAAGCCCAGGTGGGGACCACAGTCAACAGATCCCGGGTAGTCTCAGGTGCAGACCAGAATCACCATGTCCAGGTTGGCCCAGGTGAAGACCAGAGTTAATAGGTCCGGCTGGGTCACTGTTAGTGAACAGTGTAACCATATCCTGATGCTACCCTGGTGGTACCAGAGACACCAGGTACTGGTGAGGCCCAGGGGGCCAGAGATATGAGGTCCAGGTGAGGTCCCGATGGGAACCACAGTCACCAGGTCTGGTGAGGCCATGCTTAGGATCAGAGGTCACCAGTTACTGGGTGAAGCCCAGGTGGAGCCAGAGTCACCTGGTACGAAGAGGCCAAAGTCAGGACCAGAGTTCCAGGATCAGGTCAGTCCCAGTGGGAATAGAGTAACCATTCCCGATGATGCGCAGGTAGAACCAGAGTCACCAGTGCAGATGAGGAGCAGGTGGGAGCATATCTCTAGGTCTCCGTGAGGCGCACTTGAGGACCAGAATCTCCAGGTCTAGTTGAGGCCGACAGGGGTACCAGATTCACCTGGTCTAGGTGACATCCAGTGGACAGAGTAATGTCAGAGTGAGGCCCAGAGGGGATCCATAGTCATCATGTCCAGGTGACTCTCAGGTGTGGAACAGAGATCCAGGTCATAATGGTCCACAGGTGAGGACCAGAGTCACCAGATCTGGGTGAGGCCCAGTAGGATCAGAGTCACCAGTTCCAGGTGAGGCCAAAAGGAGTCCACAGCAATCAGGTCAGGTGGGGAACAAAGTCACCAGGACTGTGTGAGGCCAAGATGGGGACCAGATTCAAAAGGTCCAGGTTATTCCCAGGTGTGGACCAGAGTTACCAGTTCCGGGTGAGGACCAGTTAAGGACGAGATTCACCAGGTTAAGTGAGATCCACGTGGGGACCTTGTCACAATGTATGTGTGAGGCGCAGTTCCAGGTGAGGCCAAGAAAGGGCACAGCAATCAGGTCCAGGTGGGGAACAAAGTCACCAGGACTGGGTGATGCCCAGATGTGGACCAGATTCACCAGGTCCAGGTGAGGCCCAGGTGGTGACAAGAGTCCCCGGGTCTAGGAGGGGACCGGGTAAGGACAATTCACCAGGTCCAAGGGGCCCACGTAGGGACTTGAGTCACCAGGTAAGGGTGAGGCCCAGGTGGCAACCCCACTCACCAGGTCCTGGTGAGACCAACCTGCAGGCCAGTCACCAGATCCACGTGAGTCCCTAGTGGGGACCGGATTCACCAGGTAAAAGTTAGTCTACAAGAACGCCAGAGTCACCAGGTCCAGGCGTGGTTCATGTAGGAACGAGACCACCAGGTCCAGGTGAGACCCATGTGGGGACCACAGTCACCAGGTCCAGGTGTGACCCAGGTGGGGACCACAGTCACTAGGTTCAGTTTGAGGCCTAGGTGCGGGGATCAGAGTCATCAAGACCAGTTGAGGTCAAAGTGTGGAGCAAAGTTATCATGTCCAGGTGAGGCTCAGAGGGAACAGAGTAACCATGTCCCATTGATGCCAGGTGGGAAAAGTGTCACAAGGTCCAGACGAGACCTAAGTGAGGAGTATATTCACCAGGTCCAGTTGCCCAGTTGAGGACCAGTGTCCCAGCTCCGGGTGAGTCCCATAGGGGGAACAGAGTCACCCGATTCTGGTGATATCCAGATGGGGACCTGAGTCACCATGTCAGGCTGTGGCCCAGAGGGGATCCAGCTTCATCATGTCCAGGTGAGTCTCAGGTGTGGAACAGAGTATCCAGTTCATAATGGTCCACAGGTGAGGACCAGAGTCACCAGATCTGGGTGAGTCCCAGTTACGATCAGAGTCACCGTTCCAGGTGAGGCCCAAAGGAGTCCACAGCAATCAGGTCCAGGTGGGGAACAAAGTCACCAGGACTGGGTGAGGCCCAATGGGGACCAGATTCACCAGGTCCAGATGATTCCCATGTTGTGTCCAGACTTACTAGTTCCGAGTGAGGACCAGGTAAGGACCAGATTCACCATGTCAAAGAGAGGCCCACGTGGGGCCCTGTGTCACAAGGTATGGGGGAGGCCCAGGTGGCAACCCCACTTACCAGGTCCAGGTGAGGCCAACCTGCAGGCCATGCAGAGGAACCATGTCCTGGTGATGCTCAGGTTGGGACCAGATTTGCCAGGTCCAGATGAGGCCAATCTGCAGGCAATGCAGTGGAACCATGTCCCGATGAGCCCAGGTAGGGACCAAGTCACCAGGTCCAAATAAGGCCCAGATGGAGCATATTCACTAGGTCCAGGTGAGGCCCAGTTGAGGACCAGTTTCACCATATCTGCTTGAGCCTTAGAAGGGTAAGAATCATCTGGTCCAGGTGATATCCAGATGGGGACGAGAGTCACCAGGTCAGGTGGAGGCCCAGAGTGGTCCCAGAGTCATCGGGTCCAGGTGAGGCTCAGGTGTGGAACAGAGTCACCAGGTCCAATGATGCCCAGGTGAGGACAAGAGTCACCGGTGGGTGACGCACAGATAGGATCAGACTCACCAGTCCAGGTGAGGCCAAGAAGAAAGGGCACAGCAATCAGGTCCAGGTGGGGAACAAAGTCACCAGGACTGGGTGAGGCCCAGATGGGGACCAGATTCACCAGGTCCAGGTGAGGCCCAGGTGGTGACAAGAGTCCCCGGGTCTAGGAGAGGACCGGGTAAGGACAAGATTCACCAGGTCCAAGAGGACCACGTAGGGACTTGAGTCACCAGGTATGGGTGAGGCCCAGGTGGCAACCCCACTCACCAGGTCCTGGTGAGACCAATCTGCAGACCAGAATCACCAGATCCACGTGAGTCCCTAGTGGGGACCGGATTCACCAGGTAAAAGTGAGTCTACAAGAACGCCAAAGTCACCAGGTCCAGGCGTGGTTCATGTAGGAACGAGACCACCAGGTCCAGGTGAGACCCAGGTGGAGACCACAGTCACCAGGTCCAGGTGTGACCCAGGTGGGGACCACAGTCACCAGGTTCAGTTTGAGGCCTAGGTGGGGGGATCAGAGTCATCGAGACCAGTTGAGGCCAAAGTGTGGAGCAAAGTTATCATGTCCAGGTGAGGCCCAGGTGGCGAACAGAGTAACAATGTCCCATTGATGCCAGGTGGGAAAAGAGTCACAAGGTCCAGACGATGCCTAAGTGAGGAGTAGATTCACCAGGTCCTATTGAAGCCCAGTTGAGGACCAGTGTCCCCATCTCCGTGTGAGTCCCAGAGGGGGACCAGAGTTACCAGGTTCTGGTGATATCCAGGTGGGGACCAGAGTCACCACGTCAGGGTGAGGCCCAGAGGGGGACGAGAATCACTAGGTACAGGTGAGGTCCCGATGTGGAACTGAGAAACCAGGTACCATGATGCCCATATGAGGACCTGAGTCACCAGGTCCAGGTGAGGTCCCTGTGGGAACCAGTCACCTCATCCAGTAGAGGCCCCGGTGGGACCAAAGTCACCAGGTCCAGGTGAGGCCCAGGTATATAAGAGAGTATCGAGGTCCCAATGATGCCCATGTAAGGACCATAGTCAACAGGTGCAGGAGAGGCCCAAATATGGATCAGAGTCATTGTGTTCCAGGTGAGGCCAGATAGAGACCACAGGAGCCAGGTCCAGGAGAGCCCCATATGGGAACCAGAGCCACAAGATCCAGGTGAGATCCAGGTGGGACCACAGTCACAAGGTCCAGGTGAGGCGCAGGTGGCAACAGGATTCACCAAGTCCAGGTGAGGCCCAGGTGGAGACCATTCACCAGATCCAGGTGAGACCAGCTAAGGACCAGATTCACAAGGCCCAAGTGAACCCAAACGGGTGACCAGAGTCTCCAGGTAAGGGTGAGGCCCAAAGGGAACCAGTAACTGGTTTAGTATGAGTCCCAGAATGGGACGAGAGGTCCATGGTCAATGTGAGACAAAGGTGTGGAATAGAGTATCCAGGTCCTAATGATTCCTGGGTGAGGACCAGAGTCACTAGCGCCATGCAGGCCCAGATGGGAACAGAATCACTAGGACCAGGTGAGGCATAGAATAAGACCACAGTCAGCTGTATCAGGTGAGCCCCTTGTGCGAACCAGAGCCACTCTATCTAGCTGAATCCCAGGTCCATGTGAGGCCCACGTGAGGACCAGATTCATCAGGTCGAATTGAGGCATAGCTGGGGACAAGACTCACCAGGTATGGGTGCTGCCTAGGTGGGGCAAGATTCAGCAGTTCTGAGTTAGGTCAAAGTGTGGACGAGAGACACAAGGTCCAGGTGAGGCCAAACTGAGGACCGGAGTCAACAGATGCAGGTCAGGTCCAGGTGTGGACCAGAGTCCCCAGATCCAGGTGAAGTCCAGGTGGGGACCAGAGTCACCAGATCCAGGTGAAGCCCTGGTGGGGACCAGAGTCGCTAGGTCCAAATGAGGCCCAGATGAGGACCAGAGTTACCAGGTACACGTGAAGCCCAAGTGGGGATCAGAGGCAACAGGTCCATGTGAGGCCGGCTTGGGGACCATGGTCCACAGGTCTACTTGAGGCCTAGGTGTGGAACATAATAAGCAGGTCCAGGTGAGTTCCCGGTGGTGAAAAGAGTCACCAGGTCCACGTCAGGCCCATGTGGGCACCAGGATCGTCATGTCCAGGGGAGGCCCTTGAAAGAACCAGAGTCAACAGTTCGAGGTCAAGCGCAGGTGGCAACCATAGTCAGGAGGTCTAAGTCAGGCCAAAGTGGGGTTCACAGTCACTAGGGCACGGTGACACCCAGAGGGGGACCAGAGTCACCTGGTCCAGGTGAGGTCCAATTGTGGATCACAGTCATCGGGTCCCAATTTTGCCCAGTTGAGGACCACGGTCAACAGGGCCAGGTGAGGCCCAGATGGGAACCAGAGCCCGAAATCCAGGTGAAGCCCATGTGGTGACAACAGTCACCAGATCCAGGGTAGTCTCAGGTGCAGACCAGAATCACCAAGTCCAGGTGAGGTGCAGGTGGTAACCACACTCAACAGGTCCCGGTGAGGCCCTGGTGGGGACCAGAGTCACGAGGTACATGAGAAGCTAGAAACACTGCAGCCACCAGATCCACATGATGTCCACGTGGGAACGAGAATCACCAGCTACAGGTGAGGACCAGGCAGGGATCCGAATCACCATGTCCACGTGAGACCCAAGAGGGAACCAGTGCCACCATGTCCAGGTGTGGCCCAGGTGAAGACCAGAGTTAATATGTCTGGCTGTGTCACTGATAGTGAACAGTGTATCCATATCCTGATGATACCCAGGTGGGTACCAGAGACACCAGGTCCTGGTGAGGCCTAGGTGGGACCAGAGACATGAGGTCCAGGTGAGGTCCCGATGGGAACCACAGTCACCAGGTCAGGTGAGGCCATGCTTAGGATCAGAGTCACCAGTTGCAGGTGAGGCCCAGGTGGAGCCAGAGTCACCAAGTAGAGAAGACGCCAAAGTCAGGACCAGAGTTACCAGGATCAGGTCAGTCCCAGTGGGGAATAGAGTAACCATGTCCCGATGATGCGCAGGTAGAACCAGAGTCACCAGGTCCAGATGAGGAGCAGGTGGGAAGCATATTCTCTAGGTCTCGGTGAGGCGCACTTGAGGACCAGATTCCCCCAGTCTAGTTGAGGCCTAGAGGGGTACCAGATTCACCTGGTCTAGGTGACATCCAGATGGGGACCAGAGTCACCAGGTCAGGGTGAGGCCCAGAGAGGTTCCAGAGTCATCATGTCCAGGTGAGGCTAAGGTGTTGAATAGACTCACCAGGTACCAATGATGCCCTGGTGAGGACCAGAGTCACCAGGGCTGTGTGACGCGCAGATAGGATCAGAGTCACCAGTTTCAGGTGAGGTCAAGAAAGAGTCCACAGCAATCAGGTCCAGGTGGGGAACAAAGTCACCAGGACTGGGTGAGGCCCAGATGGGGACCAGATTCACCAGGTCCAAGTAATTCCCAGGTGGTTACCCGAAATACCAGTTCCGGGTGAGCACCAGGTAAGGACGAGATTTATCAGGTCCAAGTGAGACCCACGTGGGGACCTGTGTCACATTGCATATATGAGGCCCAGGTTGCCACCCCACTTACTAGGTCCAGGTCAGGTCAACCTGCAGGTCAAGCAGAGGAACCATGTCTCGATGATGCCCAGGTAGACATCAGAGTTACCAGGTCCAGGTGAGGCCAACCTGCAGGCCATGCAGGGGAACCATGTCCCGATGATGCCCAGGTAGGGACCAGAGTCACCAGGTCCAAATGAGGCCCAGATGGAGCAAATTCACTAGGTCCATGTGAGGCCCAGTTCAGTACCAGAGTCACCAGATCTGCTTGATGCCTAGAGGGGTACCAGAATCACCTGGTCCAGGTAACATCCACATGGGGACCAGAGTGAACAGGTCACGAAGAGGCCCAGAGAGGTTCCAGAGGCATCATGTCCAAGTGAGGCTCAGGTGAGGAACAGAGTCACCAGGTACCAATGATGCCCAAGTGAGGACCAGAGTCACCAGATCTGGGTGACGGGCAGATAGGTTCAGAGTCACCAGTTCCAGGTGAGGTCAAGAAAGTGTCCACAGCAATCAGGTCCAGGTGGGGAACAAAGTCACCAGGACTGGGTGAGGCCCAGATGGGGACCAGATTCACCAGGTCCAGGTGAGAACCAGGTGGTGACCAGAGTCCCGGGACTGGGAGAGGACCAGATATGGACCAGATTCACCAGGTCCAAGAGGCCCACGTGGGGACCTGAGTCACCAGGTACGGGTTAGGCCCAGGTGGCAACCGCACTCACCAGGTCTAGGTGAGGCCAACCTGCAGGCCAGAGTCACCAGATCCAGGTGAGGCTCTAGTGGGGACCGGAGTCACCATTAAATGTGAGTCTACAAGAAAACCACAGTCACCAGGTCCAGGCGTATTTCAGGTGGGAACGAGAGTCACCAGGTCCAGGTGAGACCCAGGTGGGGACCACAGTCACCAGGTCCAGATTGAGGCCTAATGGGGGGACAAGATTCATCAAGACCAGTTGAGGCCAAAGTGCGGAGCAAAGTTATCATGTCCAAGTGATGCCCAGGTGGGGAACAGAGTAACCATGTCCCATTGATGCCAGGTGGGAAGAGTCACAAGGTCCAGACGAGGCCTAAGTGAGGAGTAGATTCACCAGGCCCTGTTGAGGCCCAGTTGAGGACCAGTGTCCCCAGCTCCAGGTAAGTCCTAGAGGGGGACCAGAGTCACCCGGTTCTGGTGATATCCAGGAGGGGACCAGAGTCACCACGTCAGGGTTAGGCCCAGAGGGGGACGAGAATCACTAGGTCCAGGTGAGGCCCCGATGTGGAACTGAAACCAGGTCCCATGATTCCCATATGAGGACCTGAGTCAACAGGTCCAGGTGAGGTCCCTGTGGGAACCAGTCACTTCGTCCAGGTGAGGCCCAGGTGGGACCACAGTCAACAGGTCCAGGTGAGGCCCAGGTATATAATAGTATCCAGGTCCCAATGATTCCCAAGTAAGGACCAGAGTAAACAGGTCCAGCAGAGGCCCAAATATGGATCAGAGTCATTTTGTTCCAGTTGATGCCTGATGGAGACCACAGGAACCAGGTCCAGGAGAGCCCCATATGGGAACTAGAGCCACCAGATCCAGGTGAGTTCCAGGTGGGACCAGAGTCACAAGGTCCAGGTGAGGCGCATGTGGCAACAGGATTCACCAAGTCCAGGTGAGGCCCAGGTGGCGACCAGTCACCAGATCCAAGTGAGGACAAGCTAAGGACCAGATTCACCAGGCCCAAATGAAGCCCAAGGGGTGACCAGAGTCACCAGGTAAGGGTGAGGCCCAAGGGGAACCACAGTAACCAGTTTAGTTTGAGGCCCAAAATGTGACCAGAGGTCCCTAGTCAGAGTGAGGCCCAGGTGTGGAATAGTGTATCCAGGTCCCAATGATGCCTGGGTTAGGACCAGAGTCACTAGGGCCATGCAGGCCCAGATGGGGAACAGAATCACTAGGTCCCTGTGAGGCATAGAATTAGACCACAGTCACCAGTATCAGGTGAACCCCTTGTGGGAACCAGAGCCACTCTATCCAGCTGAGTCCCAGGTCGATGTGAGGCCCACGTGAGGACCAGATTCATCAGGTCGAATTGAGGCGTAGCTGGGGACAAGAGTCACCAGGTATGGGTGCGGCCTAAGTGGGGCAAGATTCAGCAGTTCTGAGTTAGGTCAAAGTGTGGACGAGAGACACCAGGTCCAGATGAGGCCAAACTGAGGACCAGAGTCACAAGATCCAGGTGAGGTCCATGTTTGAAAGAGAGTCACCAGGTCCAGGAGAGGTCCAGGTGGGGACCAGAGTCACCAGATCCAGGTGAAGTCCAGGTGGGGACCAGAGTCACCAGATCCAGATGAAGCCCAGGTGGGGACCAGAGTCACTAGGTCCAGATGAGGCCCAGGTGAGGACCAGAGTTCCCAGGTACACGTGAGGTCCCGGTGGGGATCAGAGGCAACAGGTCCATGTGAGGCCGGCTTGGGGACCATGGTCAAGAGGTCTACAAGGGGCCCAAGTGTGGAACACAGTAACCAGGTCCAGGTGAGTCCCAGGTGGTGACAAGGGTCACCACGTCCAGTTGAGGCTCAGGTGGGGACCAGGATCACCAGGTCCAGGGGAGGCCCTTGAAAGAACCAGAGTCATCAGTTCGAGGTCAGCCGCAGGTGGCATCCATGGTCAGCAGGTCCAAGGCAGGCCAAAGTGTGGTTCACAGTCACTAGGGCACGGTGAGACCCAGAGGGGGACCAGAGTCACCTGGTCCAGGTGAGGTCCAGTTGTGGAACACAGTCACAGGGTCCCAATTTTGCCCAGTTGAGGACCATGGTCAACAGAGCCAGGTGATGCCCAGATGGGGACTGGAGTCCCCAAATCCAGGTGAAGCCCAGTTGGGGACCACAGTCACCAGATCCAGGGTAGTCTCAGGTACAGACCAGAATCACCATGTCCAGGTGAGGTGCAGGTGGCAACGACACTCAACAGGTCCCGGTGAGGCCCTGGTGGGGACCAGAGTCACGAGGTACATGAGAAGGTAGAAACACTGCAGCCACCAGATCCACATGATGTCCATGTGGGAATGAGAATCACCAGTTACAGGTGAGGACCAGGCAGGGATCCGAATCACCATGTCCACGTGAGACCCAAGAGGGAACTAGTGCCACCATGTCCAGGTGTGGCCCAGGTGAAGACCAGAGTTAATAGGTCCGGCTGGGTCACTGTTAGTGAAGAGTGTAGCCATATCCTGATGCTACCCAGGTGGGTACCAGAGACACCAGGTCCTGGTGAGGCCCAGGAGGAACCAGAGACATGAGGTCCTGGTGAGGTCCCTATGGGAACCACAGTCACCAGGTCAGGTGAGGCCATGCTTAGGATCAGAGTCACCAGTAACAGGTGAGGCCCAGGTGGAGCCAGAGTCACCAAGTAGAGAATACGCCAAAGTTAGGACCAGAGTTACCAGGATCAGGTCAGTCCCAGTGGGGAATAGAGTAACCACATCCCGATGATGCCCAGGTAGAACCCGAGTCACCACGTACAGATGAGGCGCAGGTGTGGAGTATATTCACTAGGTCCCGGTGAGGCCCAGTTGAGGACCAGATTCCCCCAGTCTAGTTGAGGCCTAGAGGGGGTACCAGATTCACCTGGTCTAGGTGACATCCAGATGGGGACCAGAGTCACCAGGTCAGGGTGAGGCCCAGAGAGGTTCCAGAGTCATCAAGTCCAGGTGAGGCTCAGGTGTGGAACAGAGTCACCAGGTACCAATAATGCCCAGGTGAGGACCAGAGTCACCAGGTCTGTGTGACGCACAGATAGGATCAGAGTCACCAGTTTCAGGTGAGGCCAAGAAAGAGTCCACAGCAATGAGTTCCAGGTGGGGAACAAAGTCACCAGGACTGTGTGAGGCCCAGAAGGGGACCAGATTCACCAGGTCCATGTGATTCCCAGGTGGTGACTAGAGTTACCAGTTCCGGATGAGCACCAGGTAAGGACGAGATTCACCAGGTCCAAGTGAGACCCACGTGGGGACCTGTGTCACATTGCATGTGTGAGGCCCAGGTTGCCACCCCACTCACCAGGTCCAGGTGAGGCCAACCTGCAGGCCATGCAGAGGATCCATATCTCGATGATGCCCAGGTAGACATCAGAGTTACCAGGTCCAGGTGAGGCCAACCTGCAGGCCATGCAGTGGAACCATGTCCCGATGATGCCCAGGTAGGGACCAGAGTCACCAGGTCCAAATGAGGCCCAGATGGAACAAATTCACTATGTCCAGGTGAGACCCAGTTCAGGATCAGAGTCACCAGATCTGCTTGATGCCTAGAGGGGTACCAGAATCACCTGGTCCAGGTGACATCCACATGGGGACCAGAGTCACCAGGTCACGAAGAGGCCCAGAGAGGTTCCAGAGTCATCATGTCCAGGTGAGGCTCAGGTGAGGAACAGAGTCACCAGGTACCAATGATGCCCAGGTGAGGACCAGAGTCACCAGATCTGGGTGACGCGCAGATAGGTCCAGAGTCACCAGTTCCAGGTGTGGCCAAGAAAGTGTCCACAGCAATCAGGTCCAGGTGGGGAACAAAGTCACAAGGACTGGGTGAGGCCCAGATGGGGACCAGATTCACCAGGTCCAGGTGAGGCGAGGTGGTGACCGGAGCTGGGAGAGGACTAGGTAAGGACCAGATTCACCAGGTCCAAGAGGCCCACGTGGAGACCTGAGTCACCAGGTATGGGTGAGGCCCAAGTGGCATCCCCACTAACCAGGTCCATGTGAGGCCAACTTGCAGGCCAAGTCACCCGATCCACGTGAGGACCTAGTGGGGACTGGAGTCACCAGTTAAGTGATTCTACAAGAACAACACAGTCACCAGATCCTGGTGTGGTTCATGTGGGGACAAGAGTCACCAGGTATAGGTGAGACCCAGGTGGGGACCTTATTCACCAGATCCAGATTGAGGTCTAGGTCGGGGGACCAGAGTCATCAGGACCAGTTGAGGCCAAAGTGTGGAGCAAAGTTATCATGTCCATGTGAGGCCCAGGTGGGGAACAGAGTAACAATGTCCCATTGATGCCAGGTGGGAAAAGAGTCACAAGATCCAGACGAGGCATAGTGAGGAGTAGATTCACCAGGTCCTTTTGAGGCCCAGTTGAGGACCAGTGTCCCCAGCTCCGGGTAGTCCCACAGGGGGACCACTGTCACCCGGTTCTGGTGATATCCAGGTGGGGACCTGAGTCACCACGTCAGCTTGAGGCCCAGAGAGGGACGAGAATCACTAGGTCCAGATGAGGCCCCGATGTGGAACTGAGAACACAGGTCCCATGATGCCCATATGAGGACCTGAGTCACCAGGTCCAGGTGAGTCAAACCAGCAGGCCATGCAGTGGAACCATTTCCCGATGATGCCCAGTGAGTGACCATAGTCACCAGGTCCAAATGAGGTCTAAATGAAGCATATTCACTAGGTCCAGGTGAGGCCCACTTGAGGACAAGAGTCACCAGATCTGGTTGAGGCCTAGAGGGGTTCCAGAATCACCTGGTCCAGGTGACATCCAGATGGGGACCAGATCACCAGGTCAGGGTGAGGCACAGAGAGGTCCCAGAGACATCATGTCCAGGTGAGGCTCAGGTGTGGAACAGAGTAACCAGGTACCAATGATGCCCAGGTGAGGACGAGAGTCACCAGGTCTGGGTGACACACAGATAGGATCAGAGTCACCAGTTCAAGGTGAGGCCAAGAAAGAGTCCACAGCAATCAGGTCCAGGTGGGGAACACAGTTACCAGGACTGGGTGTGGCCCAGATGGGGACCAGATTCAACAGGTCCAGGTGAGGCCCAGGTGGTGACCAGAGTCCCCGGGGCTGGGAGTGGACCAGGTAAGGACCAGATTCCCCAGGTCCAAGAGGCCCACGTGGGGAACTGAGTCACCAGGTATGGGGTGGCAACCCCACTCAACAGGTCCAGGTGAGGCCATCCTTCAGGCCAGAGTCACCAGATCCACGTGAGGCCCTAGTGGGGACCGGAGTCACCAGATAAATGTGCGTCTACAAGAACACCACAGTCACCAAGTCCAGGTGTGGTTCATGTGGGAACGAGAGACACCAGGTCCAGGTGAGAACCAGGTGGGTACCACAGTCACCAGGTCCAGATTGAGGCCTACGTGGGGGGACCAGAGTCATCAGGACCAGTTGAGGCCAAAATGTGGAGCAAAGTTATCATGTCAAGGTGAGGCCCAGGTGGGGAACAGAGTAACCATGTCCCATTGATGCCAGGTGGGAAAAGAGTCACAAGGTCCCGGTGAGGCGCAGGTGGAAACAGGATTCACCAAGTCCAGGTGAGGCCCAGGTGGCGAACAGTCACCAGATCCATGTGCGGATCAGCTAAGGACCAGATTCACCAGGCCCAAGTGAAGCCCAACGGGTGACCAGATTTACCAGGTAAGGGTGAGATCCAGAGGGGGAACCACAGGAACCAGTTTATTTTGAGGCCCAAATGGGATCAGAGGTCCGTGGTCAAAGTGAGGCCCAGGTGTGGAATAGAGTATCCAGATCCGAATGATGCCTGGGTGAGGACCAGAGTCACTAGGGCCATGCAGGCCCAGATGTGGAACAGAATCACTAGGTCCTGGTGAAGCATAGAAAAAGACCACAGTCACCAGTATCAGGTGAGCCCCTTGTGGGAACCAGAGCCACTCTATTCAGCTGAGTCCCAGGTCCATTGAAGCCCACGTGAGGACCAGATTCATCAGGTCGAATTGAGGCATAGCTGGGGCCAAGAGTCACCAGGTCTGGGTGCGGCCTAGGTGGGGCAAGATTCAGCAGTTCTGAGTTAGGTCAAAGTGGGGACGAGAGACACCAGGTCCAGGTGAGGCCAAACTGAGTACCAGAGTCACCACATCCAGGTGAGGTCCATGTTGGAAAGAGAGTCACCAGGTCCAGGAGAGGTCCAGGTGGGGACCAGAGTCACCAGATCCAGGTTAAGTCCAGGTGGGGACCAGAGTCACCAGATCGAGGTGAAGCCCAGGTGGGGACCAGAGTCACTAGGTCCAGATGAGGCCCAGGTGAGGACCAGAGTTACCAGGTACACGTGAGGATCCGGTGGGGATCAGAGGCAACAGGTCCATGTGAGGCCGGCTTAGGGACCATGGTCAACAGGTCCAATTGAGACCCAGGTGTGGAACACAGTAATCAGGTCCAGGTGAGTCCCCAGTGGTGACGAGTCACCACGTCCAGGTGAGGCCCAGTGGGGACCAGGATCACCAGGTACAGGAGAGGCCCTTGAAAGAACCAGAGTCAACAGTTCGACGTCAGGCGCAGGTGGCAACCAGGGTCAGCAGGTCCAAGTCAAGCCAAAGTGGACTTCACAGTCACTAGGGCACGGTGAGACCCAGAGGGGGAGCAGGGTTACCTGGTCCAGGTGAGGTCCAGTTGTGGAACACAGTCACCAGGTCCCAATTTTTCCCAGTGGAGGACCATGGTCAACAGGGCCAGGTGAGGCCCAGATGGGGACCGTAGTCCCGAAATCCAGGTGAAGCCCAGGTGGGGACCACATCACCAGATCCAGGGTAGTCTCAGGTGCAGACCAGAATCACCAGGACCAGGTGTGGTGCAGGTGGCAACCAAACTCACCAGGTCCCGGTAAGGCACTGGTGGGGACCAGAGTCACGAGGTACATGAGAAGCTTGAAACACATGGGATCCCTGGGTGGCACAACGGTTTGGCGCCTGCCTTTGGCCCAGGGCGCGATCCTGGAGACGCGGGATCGAATCTCACGTCGGGCTCCCGGTGCATGGAGCCTGCTTCTCCCTCTGCCTGTGTCTCTGCCTCTCTCTCTCTCTGTGACTATCATAAATAAATAAAAATTAAAAAAAAAGATGCTAGAAACACTGCGGCCAACAGGTCCACATGAACTCCATGTGGGAACGAGAATCACCAGTTATAGGTGAGGACCAGGTGGGGATCCGACTCACCATGTCCAGGTGAGACCCAGGTGGGAACGTGTGTCACATGTCCAGGTGTGGCCCAGGTGAAGACCAGAGTTAATAGGTACGGCTGGGTCACTATTATTGAACAGTGTAACCATATCCTGATGCTACCCAGGTGGGTAGCAGAGACACCAGGTCCTGGTGAGGCCCAAGTGGGACCAGAGACATGAGGTCAGGGTGAGGTCCCGATGGGAACCACAGTCACCAGGTCAGGTGAGGCCATGCTTAGGATCAGAGTCACCAGTTACAGGTGAGGCCCAGGTGGAGCCAGAGTCACCTGGTACAGAAGAGGCCAAAGTCAGGACCAGAGTTACCAGGATCAGGTCACTCCAATTGGGAATAGAATAACCATGGCCCAATGATGCCCAGGTAGAACCAGAGTCACCAGGCCCAGATGTGGCGCAGGTGGGGAGCATGTTCACTAGGTCCCGTTGAGGCCCAGTTGAGGACCAGAGTCACCAGGTCTAGGTGAGGCCTAGAGGGGTACCAGATTCACCTGGTCTGGTGACATCCAGATGGGGACCAGAGTCCCCATGTCAGGCTGAGGCCAGAGTCAACATATCCAGGTGAGGCTCAGGTGTGGAACAGAGTATCCAGGTCATAATGGTCCACAGGTGAGGACCAGAGTCACCAGATCTGGGTGAGGCCCAGTTAGAATCAGAGTCAGCAGCTCCAGGTTAGCCAAGAAGGAGTGGACAGCAATATGGTCCAGGTGGGGAAGAAAGTCAACAGGACTGGGTGAGGCCCAGATGGGGACCAGATTCATCAGGCCCAGGTGATTCCCATGTGGTGACCAGAGTTACCAGTTCCGGGTGACCACCAGGTAAGGATCAGATTCACCAGGTCCAAGTGAGGCCTACGTGGGGACCTGTGTCACTAGGCAAGGGTGAGGCCCAGGTGACAAACCCACTCACCAGGTCCAGGTGAGGCCAACCAGCAGGCAATGCAGAGGAACCAGGTCCCAAAGATGCCCAGGTAGGGACGAGAGTTACCAGGTCCAGGAGAGGCCAACCTACAGGCCATGCAGTGGAACCATGTCCCGATGATGCCCAGGTAGGGACCAGAGTTACCAGGTCCAAGTGAGGCCAACCTGCAGGTCATGCAGTGGAACCATGTCCCGATGATGCCCAGGTAGTGACCAGAGTCACCAGGTCCAAATGAGGCCCAGATGGAGCATATTCACTAGGTCCAGGTGAGGCCCAGTTGAGGACCAGAGTCACCAGACGTGGTTGAGGCCCAGAGTGGTACCATAATGCCCTGGTCCAGGTGACATCCATATAGGGACCAGAGTCACCAGGTCAGGTTGATAGCCAGAGAGGTTCCAGAGTCATCATGTCCAGGGGTGCCTCAGGTGTGGAACAGAGTCACCAGGACCAATGATGCCCAGGTGAAGACCAGAGTAACCAGGTACACGTGAGGCCCCAGTGGGGATCAGAGGCAACAGGTCCATGTGAGGCCGGCTTGGGGACCATGGTCAACAGGTCTATTGAGGCCCAGGTGTGGACCACAGTAAGCAGGTCCAGGTGAGTCCCCAGTGGTGACAAGTGTCACCACGTCCAGGTGAGGCCCGGTGGGGACCAGATTCACCAGGTCCAAGTGAGGCCCACGTGGGGACCTATGTCACTAGGTATGGGTGAGCCCCAGGTGGCAACCCCGCTCACTAGGTCCAGGTGAGGCCAACCTGGAGGCTATGCAGAGGAACCGTGTCCCGGTGATGCCCAGGTAGGGACCAGCATTACCAGGTCCAGCTGAGGCCAACCTGCAGGCCATGCAGTGGATCCATGTCCCGATGATGCCCAGGTAGGGACCAGAGTCACCAGGTCCAACTGAGGCCCAGATGGAGCATATTCACTAGGTCCAGGTGAGGCCCAGTTGAGGACCAGAGTCCCCAGAACTGGTTGAGGCCTAGAGGGGTCCCA
Organism: Canis lupus familiaris; assembly: GCF_011100685.1. Classification (NCBI taxonomy): domain Eukaryota; kingdom Metazoa; phylum Chordata; class Mammalia; order Carnivora; family Canidae; genus Canis; species Canis lupus. Next base: position 26,954 of record NW_023330155.1, read on the forward strand.
GAGTCACCTGGACCAGGTGATATACAGATGGAGACCAGAGTCACCAGGTCAGGGTTAGGCCCAGAGTGGTTCCAGAGTCATCATGTCCAGGTGAGGCTCAGGTGTGGAACAGAGTCACCAGGTACCAATGATGCCCAGGTGAGGACCAGAGTGACCAGGTCTGGGTGACGCGCAGATAGGATCAGAGTCACCAGGTCCAGGTGAGGCCAAGAAAGAGTCCACAGCAATCAGGTCCAGGTGGGGAACAAAGTCACCAGGACTGGGTGAGGTCCAGATGGGGAACAGATTCGTTCACCAGGTCCAGGTGAGGCCCAGGTGGTGACCAGAGTCCCCGGGTCTGGGAGAGGACCAGGTACGGACCAGATTCACCAGGTCCAAGAGGCCCACGTGGTGACCTGAGTCACCAGGTATGGGTGATGCCCAAGTGGCATCCCCACTCACCAGGTCCAGGTGAGGCCAACCTGCAGGCCAGAGTCACCAGAACCAGGTGAGGCCCTAGTGGGGACAGGAGTCACCAGGTAAATGTGAGTCTACAAGAACACCACAGTCACCAGGTCCAGGTGTGGTTCATGTGGGAACTTAGTCTCCACGTCCAGGTGAGACCCAGGTGGGGACCACAGTCACCAGGTCCAGATTGAGGACAAGGTGGGGTGACCAGTGTCATCAGAACCAGTTGAGGCCAAAGTGTGGAGCAAAGTTATCATGTCCAGGTGAGGCCCCGGTGTGGAACAAAATAACAATGTCCCATTGATGCCAGGTGCGAAAAGAGTCACAAGGTCCAGACGAGGCCTAAGTGAGGAGTAGATTCACCAAGTCCTGTTGAGGCCCATTTGAAGACCAGTGACCCCAGCTCCGGGGGAGTCAGAGAGGGGGCGAGTCACCCGGGACTGGTGATATCCAGGTGGGGACCAGAGTCAGCACGTCATAGTGTGGCCCACAGGGGGACGAGAATCACTAGGTCCAGGTGAGGCCCCGATGTATAACTAAGAAATCAGGTCCCATGATGCCCATATGAGGACCTGAGTCTCCAGGCCCAGGTGAAGCCTAGGTGGGGACCAGAGTCACCTGGTTCTGGTGATATCCAGGTGGGGACCAGAGTCCCCAGGTCAGGGTGAGGCCCAGAGGGGGACGAGATCACTAGGTCCAGGTGAGGCCCCGAAGTGGAAATGAGATACCAGATCCCATGATACCCATTGGAGGACCTGAGTCACCAGGTCCAGGAGGGGTCCCAGTGGGAACCAGTGACTTCATCCAGATGACGCCCAGGTGGGACTACAGTCACCAGGTCCAGGTGAGGCCCATGTATATAAGAGAGTATCCAGGTCCCAATGATGCCCAGGTAAGGACCAGAGTCAACAGGTCCAGGAGAGGCCCAAATATGGATCAGAGTCATTGTGTTCCAGGTGAGGCCAGATGGAGACCAAAGGAAGCAGGTCCAGGAGAGCCCCATATGGGAACCAGAGCCACCAGAACCAGGTGAGGTCCAGGTGGGACCACAGTCACAAGGTTCAGGTGAGGCGCAGGTGGCAACAAGATTCACCAAGTCCAGGTGAGGCCCAGGTGGCGACCAGTCACTAGAACCAGGTGCGGACCAGCTAAGGACCAGATTCAGCATGCCGAAATGATGCCCAATGGGTGACCAGAGTCACCAGGTAAGGGTGAGTCACAGAGGGGGAACCAGAGTAAACAGTTTAGTTTGAGGCCCAGAATGGGACCAGAGGTCCCTGGTCAAAGTGAGGCCCAGGTGTGGAATATAGTTTCCAGGTCCTAATGATGCCTGGGTGAGGACCAGAGTCACTAGGGCCATGTAGGCCCAGATGGGGAACAGAATCACTAGGTCCTGTTGAGGCATAGATAACACCACAGTCAGCATTATCAGGTGAGCCCCTTGTGGGAACCAGAGCCACTCTATCCAGCTGAGTCCCAGGTCCATGTGAGGCCCACGTGAGGACCAGATTCATCATGTCGAATTGAGGCATTGCTGGGGCCAAGCGTCACCAGGTCTCGGTGTGGCCTATGTGGGGCAAGATCCAGCAGTTCTGAGTTAGGTCAAAGTGGGGACGAGAGACACCAGGTCCAGGTGAGGCCTAACTGAGGACCAGAGTCACCAGATCCAGGTGAGGTCCATGTTGGAAAGAGAGTCACCAGGTCCAGGAGAGGTCCAGGTGGGGACCAGAGTCACCAGATCCAGGTTTAGCCCAGGTGGGGACCAGTCAACTGATCAAGGTGAAGCCCAGGTGGGGACCAGAGTCACCAGATCCGGGTGAAGTCCAGGTTGGGACCAGAGTCACCATATCCAAATTGGCCCAGGTGAGGACCTGAGTTACCAGGTACACGTGAGGTCCCGGTGGGGATCAGAGGCAACAAGTACATGTGAGGCCGGCTTGGGGACCATGGTCAACAGGGCTACTTGAGGCCCAGGTGTGGAACACAGTATGCAGGTCCAGGTGAGTCCCAGGTGGTGACAAGGGTCACCACGTCCAGTTGAGGCCCAGGTGGGGACCAGGATCACCAGGTACAGGGGAGGACCTTGAATGAACCAGAATCAACATTTCGAGGTCAGGCGCAGGTGGCAACCAGGGTCAGCAGGTCCAAGTCAGGCCAAAGTGGGGTTCACAGTCACTAGGGCACGGGGAGACCCAGAGGGGGATTAGAGTCACCTGGTATAGGTGAGGTCCAGTTGTGGAACACAGTCATCGGCTCCCAATTTTGCCCAGTTGTGTGCCATGGTCAACAGGGCCAGGTGAGGCCCAGAGGGGACCGGAGACCCCAAATCCAGGTGAAGCCCAGGTGGGTACCACAGTCACCACATCCAGGGTAGTCTCAGGTGCAGACGAGAATCCCAGGACCAGGTGAGGTGCAGGTGGCAACCACACTCACCGGGTCCCGGTGAGGCCCTGGTGGGGACCAGAGTCACGAGGTACATGAGGAGTAGAAACACTGCAGCCACCAGGTCCACATGATGTCCACGTGGGAATGAGAATCACCAGTTAAACGTGAGGACCACGTGGGGATCCGACTCACCATGTCCATGTGAGACCCAGGTGGGAACCAGTGTCACCATGTCCGGGTGAAGACCAGAGTTAATAGGTCCGGCTGGGACACTGTTAGTGAACAGTGTAACCATATCCTGATGCTACCCAGGTAGGTACCACAGACGCCAGGTCCTGGTGAGGCCCAGGTGGGACCAGAGACATGAGTTCCAGGTGAGGTCCCATGGGAACCACAGTCACCAGGTCAGGTGAGGCCATGCTTAGGATCAGAGTCACCAGTTACAGGTGAGGCCCAGGTGAAGCCAGAGTCACCAGGTACTGAAGAGGCCAAAGTCCGGACCAGAGTTACCAGGATCAGGTCAATCCCAGTGGGGAATAGAGTAACCATGTCCCGATGATGCCCAGGTAGAACCAGAGTCACCAGGTCCAGATGAGGCGCAGGTGGGGAGCATATTCACTAGGTCCCCGTGAGGCCCAGTTGAGGGCCAGAGTCACCAGGTCTAGTTGAGGCCTAGAGGGGTACAAATTTCACCTGGTCTAAGTGACATCCAGATGGGGACCAGAGTCACCATGTCAGGGTGAGGCCCAGGGAGGATCCAGAGTCCTCATGTCCAGATGAGGCTCAGGTGTGGAACAGATTATCCAGATCATAATGGTCCACAGGTGAGGAGCAGAGTCACCAGATCTGGGTGAGGCCCAGTTAGGATCAGAGTCACCAGTTCCAGGTGAGACCAACAAGGAATCAACAGCAATCAGGTCCAGGTGGGGAACAAAGCCACCAGGACTGAGTGAGGACCAAATGGGGACTAGATTCACCAGGTCCAGGTCATTTCCAGGTGGTGACCAGAGTTACCAGTTCCGGGTGAGGACCAGGCAAGGACTAGATTCACCAGGTCCAAGTGAGGCCCACGTGGGAACCTGTGTCACCAGGCATGGGTGAGACCCAGGTGGCAAGCCCACTGACCAGGTCCAGCTGAAGCCAACATGCAGGCCATTCAGAGGAACCATGTCCCGATGATGACCAGGTAGGGACCAGACTTACCAGGTCCAAGTGATGCCAACCTGCAGGCCATGTAGTGGAACCATGTCCCGATGATGCCCAGGTAGGGACCAGAGTCACCAGGTCCAAATGAGGCCCAGATGGTGCATATTCACTAGGTCTAGGTGAGGCCCAGTGGAGGACCAGAGTCACCAGATTTGGTTGAGGCCTAGAGGGGAACCAGAATCACCTGGTCCAGGTGACATCCAGATGGGGACGAGAGTCACCAGGTCAGGGTGAGGCCCAGAGTCTTCCAGAGTCATCATATCCAGGTGAGGCTCAGGTGTGCAACAGAGTCAGCAGGTACCAATGATGCCCAGGTGAGGACCAGAGTCAGCAGGTCTGGGTGACGCGCAGATAGGATCAGAGTAACCAGTTCTAGGTGAGGCCAAGAAGTAGTCCACAGCAATCATGTCCAGGTGGGGAACAAAGTCACCAAGACTGGGTGAGTCTCAGATGGTGACCAGATTCACCAGGTCCAAGGGAGGCCCACGTAGTGACCAGAGTCCCCTGGTCTAGGAGAGGACCAGGAAAGGATCAGATTCACCAGGTCCAAGAGCCCCACGTGGGGACCTGAGTCACAAGGTATGGGTGAGGCCCAGGTGGCATCCCCCGTCACCAGGTCCAGGTGAGGCAAAACTGCAGGCCATGGAGAGGAACCATGTCTGGATGATGCCCAGGTAGGGACCAGAGTTACCAGGTCCAGGTGAGTGCAACCTGCAGGCCATGCAGTGGAACCATGACCCGATGATGCCGAGGTAGTGACCAGAGTTACCAGGTCCAAATGAGGCCCAGATGGAGCATATTCACTAGGTCCAGTTGAGGCCCAGTTGAGGACCAGTGTCACCAGGTCTGGTTGAGTCCTAGAGCAGTACCAGAATCACCTGGTCCAGGTGACATCCAGATGGGGACCAGAGTCACCAGGTCAGGGTGAGACCCAGAGAGGTTCCAGAGTCATCATGTCCAGGTGAGGCTCAGGTGTGGAACAGAGTCACCATGTACCAATAACTCCCAGGTGAGGACCAGAGTCACCAGATCTGGGAGACGCGCATATAGGATCAGAGTCACCAGTTCCAGGTGAGGCCAAGAAAGGGTCCACAGCAATCAGGTCCAGGTGGGGAACAAAGTCACTAGGACTGGGTGAGGCCCAGATGGGGACCAGATGCACCAGGTCCAGGTGAGGCCCAGGTGGGACCACAGTCATCAGGTCCAGGTGAGGCTCAGGTATATAAGAGAGTATCCAGGTCCCAATGATGCCCAGGTGGAACCAGAGTCACCAGGTCCAGATGCGGCGCAGGAGGGGAGCATATCCACTAGGTCCCGGTGAGGCCCATTTTAGGACCACAGTCACCAGGTCTAGTTGAGGCCTAGAGGGGTACCCGATTCACCTGGTCTAGGTGACATCCACATGGGGACCAGAGTCACCATGTCAGGGTGAGGTCCAGAAGGTATCCAGAGTAATCATGTCCAGGTGAGGCTCAGGTGTGGAACAGAGTATCCAGATCATAATGGTCCACAGGTGAGGACCAGAGTCACCAGATCTGGGTGAGGCCCAGTTAGGATCAGAGTCACCAGTTCCAGGTGAGGCCAAGAAGGAGTCCACAGCAATCAGGTCCAGGTGGGGAACAATGTCACCAGGACTGGGTGAGGCCCAGATGGGGACCAGATTCACCAGGTCCAGGTTATTCCCAGGTGGTGAACAGACTTACCAGTTCCGGGTGACGACCAGGTAAGGACCAGATTCAACTGGACAAAATGAGGCCCACGTGGGGACCTGAGTCACCAGGTATTGGTGAGGCGAGGCCAGGTGGCAAAGCACTCCCCAGGTCCTGGTGAGGCCAACCTGAAGAACATGCAGAGGAACCATGTCCCGATGATACCCAGGTAAGGACGAGAGTTACCACATCCACGTGAGGCCAACCTGCAGGCCATGCAGTGGAACCATGTCCCGATCATGCCCAGGTAGGGAATAGAGTCACCAGGTCAGGGAGAGGCCCAGAGAGGTTCCAGAGTCATCATGTCCAGGTGAGGCTCAGGTGAGGAACAGAGTCACCAGGTACCAATTATGCCCAGGTGAGGACCAGAGTCACCAGATCTGGGGGACGCGCAGATAGGTTCAGAGTCACCAGTTCCAAGGGGAGGCCACGAAAGAGTCCACAGCAAGCAGGTCCAAGTGGGGAAAAATATCACCAGGACTAGGTGAGGCCCAGATGGGGACCAGATTCACCAGGTCCAGGTGAGGCCCAGTTGAGGACCGGTGTCCCCAGCTCCGGGTGGGTCTCAGAGGGGGACCAGAGTCACCCGGTTTCGGTGATATATAAGAGGGGCCAGAGTCACCACGTCAGGGTGAGGTCCAGAGGGGGACGAGAATCACAGGCTCCAGGTGAGGCCCCGATGTGGAACTGAAACCAGGTCCCATGATGCCCATATGAGTACCTGAGTCAGCAGGTATAGTTGAGGTCCCTGTGGGAACCAGTCACCTCGTCCAGGTGAGGCCCAGGTGGGACCACAGTCACCAGGTCCGGCGAGGCCCAGGTATATAAGAGTGTATCCAGGTCGCAATGATGCCCAGGTAGGGACCAGAGTCAACAGTCCAGGAGAGGCCCAAATATGGACCAGAGTCATTTTGTTCCAGGTGATGCCTGATGGAGACCACAGGAATCAGGTCCAGGAGAGCCCCATAGGGGAACCAGAGCCACCAGATCCAGGTGAGGTACCGGTGGGACCACAGTCAGAAGGTCCAGGCGCAGGTGGCAACATGATTCACCAAGTCCAGGTGAGGCCCAGCTGGCGAGCAGTCACCAGATCCAAGTGAGGACAAGCTAAGGACCAGATTCACCAGGCCCAAATGAAGCCCATGGGGTGACCAGAGTCACCAGGTAAGGGTGAGTCCCAGAGGGGGAACCAGAGTAACCAGTTTAGTTTGAGACCCAGAATGGGTCCAGAGGTCCCTAGTCAGAATGAGGCCCTGGTGTGGAATAGTGTATCCAGGTCCCAATGATGCCTGGGTGAGGACCAGAGTCACTAGGGCCATGCAGGCCCAGATGGAGACAAATCACTAGGTCCTGATGAGGCATAGAATAAGACCACAGTCAGCAGTATCATTTGATCCCCTTGCGTGAACCAGAGCCACTCTATCCAGCTGAGTCCCAGGTCCATGTGAGGCTCACGTGAGGACCTGATTCATTAGGTCGTATTGAGGCATAGCTGGGGACAAGAGTCACCAGGTCTGGGTGCGGGCTAGGTGGGGCAAGACTCAGCAGTTCTGAGTTAGGTCAAAGTGGGTACGAGAGACGCCAGGTCCAGGTGAGGCCAAACTGTGGACCAGAGTCACCAGATCCATGTGAGGTCCATGTTAAAAAGAGAGTCACCAGGTCCAAGAGAGGTCCAGGTGGGGACCAGAGTCACCAGATCCAGGTGAAGTCCAGGTGGGGACCAGAGTCACCAGATCCACGTGAAGCCCAGGTGGGGACCAGGGTCACTAGGTCCCGATGAGGCCCAGGTGATGACCAGAGTTACCAGGTACACGTGAGGCCCCGGTGGGGATCAGAGGCAACAGGTCCATGTGAGGCCGGCTTGGGGACCATGGTCAACAGGTCTACTTGAGGCCCTGGTGTGTAGCACAGTAAGCATGTTCAGGTGAGTCCCCGGTGGTGAAAAGAGTCACCACGTCCAGGTCAGTCCCAGGTGGGGACCAGGATCACCAAGTACAGTTGAGGCCCTTGAAAGAACTAGAGTCTACTGTCACAAAAACAGACACATAGATCAGTGAAACAGAAGAGAGATTCCAGAAGTGGACCCTGAACTTTATGGGCAACTAATATTCGATAAAGGAGGAAAGACTATCCATTGGAAGAAAGACAGTCTCTTCAATAAATGGTGCTGGGAACATTGGACATCCACATGCAGAAGAATGAAACTAGACCACTCTCTTTCACCATACACAAAGATAAACTCAAAATGGATGAAAGATCTAAATGTGAGACAAGATTCCATCAAAATCCTAGAGAAGAACACAGGCAACACCCTTTTTGAACTCGGCCATAGTAACTTCTTGCAAGATACATCCACGAAGGCAATAGAAACAAAAGCAAAAATGAACTATTTGGATTTCATCAAGATAAGAAGCTTTTGCACAGCAAAGGATACAGTCAACAAAACTCAAAGACAACCTACAGAATGGGAGAAGATATTTGCAAATGACATATCAGATAAAGGACTAGTTTCCAAGATCTATAAAGAACTTATCAAACTCAACACCAAAGAAACAAACAATCCAATCATGAATGGGCAAAAGACATGAACAGAAATCTCACAGAGGAAGACATAGACATGGCCAACATGCACATGAGAAAATGCTCTGCATCACTTGGCATCAGGGAATTACAAATCAAAACCACAATGAGATACCACCTCACACCAGTGAGAATGGGGAAAATTAACAAGACAGGAAACAACCAATGTTGGAGAGGATGCGGAGAAAAGGGAATCCTCATACACTGTTGGTGGGAATGTGAACTGGTGCAGCCACTCTGGAAAACTGTGTGGAGGTTCCTCAAACAGTTAAAAATATACCTGCCCTACGACCCAGCAATTGCACTGTTGGGGATATTCCCCAAAGAGACAAATGCAATGAAACGCCGGGACACGTGCACCCCGATGTTTATAGCAGCAATGGCCACGATAGCCAAACTGTGGAAGGAGCCTCGGTGTCCAACGAAAGATGAATGGATAAAGAAGATGTGGTTTATGTATACAATGGAATATTACTCAGCTATTAGAAATGACAAATACCCACCATTTGCTTCAACGTGGATGGAACTGGAGGGTATTATGCTGAGTGAGGTAAGCCAGTCGGAGAAAGACAAACATTATATGTTCTCACTCATTTGGGGAATATAAATAATAGTGAAAGGGAATATAAGGGAAGGGGGAAGAAATGTGTGGAAAATATCAGATAGGGAGACAGAACGTAAAGACTGCTAACTCTGGGAAACGAACTAGGGGTGGTAGAAGGGGAGGAGGGCGGGGGGTGGGAGTGAATGGGTGACGGGCACTGGGGGTGATTCTGTAAGTTAGTAAATAGAACACCAATAATAAAAAATAAATTTAAAAAAAAAAGAAAAAAGAAAGAACCAGAGTCAACAGGTCGAAGTCAAGCGCAGGTGGCAACCAGGGGCAGCAGGTCCAAGTCAGGCCAAAGTGGGGTTCACAGTCATTAGGGCACGGTGATACCCAGAGGGGGACCAGAGTCACCTGGTCCAGGTGAGGTCCATTTGTGGAACACAGTCACGGGACCCCAATTGTGCCCAGTTGAGGACCAATGTCAACAGGGCCAGGTGAGGCCCAGATGGGGACCGGAGTCCCCAAATCCAGGTGAAGACCAGGTGGGGACCACAGACACCAGATCCAGGGTAGTCTCGGGTGCAGACCAGAATTACCAAGTCCAGGTGAGGTGCAGGTGGCAACCACACTCACCAGGTCCTGGTGAGTCCCTGGTGGGGACCAGAGTCACGAGGTACATGAGAAGCTAGAAACACTGCAGCCACCAGGTCACAGGATTCCATGTGGGGAACGAGAATCACCAGTTACAGGTGATGACCAGGTGGGGATCCGACTCACCATGTCCAGGTGAGACCCAGGTGTGAACGAGTGTCACCATGTCCAGGTTTGGCCCAGGTGAAGACCAGAGTTAATAGGTCCGGCTGGGTCACTGTTAGTGAACAGTGTAACCATATCCTGATGCTACCCTGGTGGGTACCATGAGACACCAGGTCGTGGTGAGGCCCAGGTGGGACCAGAGATATGAGGGTCCAGGTGAGGTCCCGATGGGAACCACAGTCGCCAGGTCTGGTGAGGCCATGCTTAGGATCAGAGTCACCAGTTACTGGTGAGGCCCAGGTGGAGCCAGAGTCACCGGGTACAGAAGAGGCCAAAGTCAGGACCAGAGTTACCAGGATCAGGTGAGTCCCAGTGGGAAATAGGGTAACCATGTCCCGATGATGCGCAGGTAGAACCAGAGGTCACCAGGTCCTGATGAGGCGCAGGTGGGGAGCATATTCTCTAGGTCTTGGTGAGGCGCACTTGAGGACCAGAATCCCCAGGCCTATTTGAGGCCTAGACGAGTACCAGATTCACCTGGTCTAGGTGATATCCAGATGGGGAGCAGAGTCACCATGTCAGGGTGAGGCCCAGAGGGGATCCAGAGTCATCATGTCCAAGTGAGTCTCAGGTGTGGAACAGAGATCCAGGTCATAATGGTCCACAGGTGAGGACCAGAGTCAACAGATCTGGGTGAGGCCCAGTTAGGATCAGTCACCAGTTCCAGGTGAGGCCAAGAAGGAGTCCTCTGCAATCAGGTCCAGGTTGGGAACAAAGTCACGAGGAGTGGGTGAGGGCCAGATGGGTTCCAGATTCACCAGGTCCAGGTCAGGCCCAGGTGGTGACCAGAGTCCCCGGGTATGGGAGAGGACCAGGTAAGGACCAGATTCTCCAGGTCCAAGAGGCCCACGTGGGGACCTGAGTCACCAGGTATGGGTGAGGCCCAGGTGGCAACCCCACTCACCAGGTCTTCGTGAGGCCAACCAGCAGGCCAGAGTCACCAGATCCTGGTCAGGCCCTAGTGGGCACCGGAGTCACCAGGTAAATGTGAGTCTACAAGAACACCACAGTCACCAGGTCCAGGTGTGGTTCATGTGGGATCGAGAGTCACCAGGTCCAGGTGAGACCAAGTGGGGACCACAGTCACCAGGTCCAGATTGAGGCCTGGTGGGGGGACCAGAGTCATCTGGACCATTTGAGGCCGAAGTGCGGAGCACAGTTATCATGTCCAGGTGAGGCCCAGGTGGGGAACAGAGTAAACATGTCCCATTGATGCCAGGTGGGAAAAGAGTCACAAGGTCCAGACGAGGCCTAAGTGAGCAGTAGATTCACCAGGTCCTGTTGAGGCCAAGTTGAGGACCCAGTTGTTCCCCAGCTCTGGTTGAGTCCCAGACGGGGGACCAGAGGTCACCCGGTTCTGGTGATATCCAGGTGGGGACCAGAGTCACCACGTCAGGGGTGAGGCCCAGAGGGGGAGAAGGAGAATCACTCCGTCCAGGTGAGGTCCCGATGTGGAACTGAGAACGAACCAGGTCCCATGATGCCCATTTGAGGACCTGACGTCACCAGGTCCAGGTGATGTCCCCGTGGGAACCAGTCACCTCGTCCAGGTGAGGCCCAGGTGGGACCACAGTCAACAGGTCCAGGTGAGGCCCAGGGGTATATAAGAGATTATCCAGGTACCAATGATTGCCCAGGTAAGGACCAGAGTCAACAGGTCCAGGAGGGCCCAAATATGGATAAGAGTCATTGTGTCCAGGTGAGGCCAGATGGAGGACCACAGGAACCAGGTCCAGGAGGACCCAAATGGTAAACCAGAGGCCATCAGATCCAGGTGAGGTCCAGGTGGGACCCACAGTCACAAGGTCCAGGTGAGGCGCAAGTGGCAACAGGATTCACCAAGTCCAGGTGATGCCCAGGTGTCGAGCAGTCACGAGATCAGGTGCGGACCACCTAAGGTCCAGATTCACCAGGGCCAAGTAGAGCCCAGGGGGTGACCACAGTCACCAAGTAAGGGTGAGACCCAGAGGGGGAACCAGATTAACCAGTTTAGTTTGGGGCCAGAATGGGACCAGAGGTCGCTGGTCAAAGTGAGGCCCAGGTATGTAATAGAGTATCCAGGTCCCAATGATGCCTGGGTCAAGACCCAGAGTCACTAAGGGCCATGCAGTCCCAGATGGGGAACAGAATCACTAGGTGTCCTGGTGAGGCATAAATAAGAGACCACATTCCAGCAGTTATCAGGAGGGGGCCCCTCATTGTGGGAAAAAGAGCCACTCTATACTACCCTGCTGGGCTCCCAGGTCCGAATGTGAGGCCCACGTGAGGACCAGATTCATCACGTCGCATTGAGACAGCTAGGGGACAAAAGAGTCACCAGGTCTAGGGCGGCCTATGTGGGGCCAGATCAGTGTCTGAGTTAGGTCAAAGTGGGGGACGAGAGACACCTATTTTCCAGGTGGAGGCAAGCACCTGTAGGTACGAGAGTCTACCAGATCCAGGGTGAGAGTCCTGTTGGACGAGGAAAGAGAGATCACCAGGTCCAAGAGAGAGTCCCAGGGTGGGGACCAGAGTCACCGAAATCCAGGTGAATGTCCCAGGTGGGGGACCAGAGTCACCAGATCCAGGTGAATCCCAGGTGGGTACCAGAGTCATAGGTCCAGATGAGCCCCAGGTGAGGACCAGAATTACCAGGTACACGTGAGGCCCCGGTGGGTTTCAGAGGCAACAGTCCATGTGAGGCCGGCTTGGGGACCATGGTCAACAGGTCTACTTGAGGCCAGGTGTGGAAAAGTAAGCAGGTCCAGGTGAGTCCCCGGTGGTTACAAGAGAACCACGTCCAGGTGAGGCCCAGGTGAGGACCAGGATCACCAGGTCCAGGGGAGGCCATTGAAAGAACCAGAGTCAACAGTTCGAGGTCAGGCGCCGGTGGCAACCAGGGTCAGCAGGTCCAAGTCAGGCCAAAGTGGGTTTCACAGTCAATAGGGCACTGACACCCAGAGGGGGACCAGAGTCACCTGGTCCAGGTGAGGTCCATTTGTGGAACACAGTCACTGGGCCCCAATTGTGCCCAGTTGAGACCATGGTCAACAGGGCCAGGTGAGGCCCAGATGGGGACCGGAGTCCCCAAATCCAGTTGAAGACCAGGTGGGGACCACAGTCACCAGATCCAGGGTAGTCTCAGGTGCAGACCAGAATCACCAGGTCCAGGTGAGGTGCAGGTGGCAACCACACTCACCAGGTCCCGGTGAGGCCCTGGTGGGGTCCAGAGTCACGAGGTACATGAGAAGCTAGAAACACTGCAGCCACCAGGTCGACATGATGTCCATGTGGGAACGAGAATCACCAGTTACAGGTGAGGACCAGGTGGGGATCCGACTCACCATGTCCAGGTGAGACCCAGTGGGAACGTGTGTCACCATGTCCAGGTGGTGGCCCAGGTGAAGACCAGAGTTAATAGGTCCGGCTGGGTCACTGTTAGTGAACAGTGTAACCATACCTGATGCTACCCTGGTGGGTACCAGAGACACCAGGTCCTGATGAGGCCCAGGTGAGACCAAGAGTCAACAGCAATCAGGTCCAGGTGGGGAACAAATCACCAGGACTGGGTGAGGCCCAGATGGGGACCAGATTCACCAGGTCCAGGTGAGGCCGAGGTGGTGACCAGAGTCCCCGGTGTGCTAGAGGACCAGGTAAGAACCAGATTCACCAGGTGCAAGACGCCCACATGGGGACCCGAGTCACCAGGTATGGGTGAGGCCCAGGTGGCAACCCCACTCACCAGGTCCAGGTGAGGCCAACCTGCAGGCCATGCAGAGGAACCATCCCTATGATGCCCAGGTAGGGAACAGAGTTTACCAGGTCCAGGTGAGGACACCTGCAGACCATGCAGTGGAACCACGTCCCGATGATGCCCAGGTAGGGACCAGAGACACCAGGTCCAAATGAGGCCCAGATGGAGCAAATTCACTAGGTCCAGGTGAGGCCCAGTTGAGGACCAGAGTCACCAGATATTTAGTTGATGCCTAGAGGGTACCAGAATCACCTCGTCCAGGTGACATGCAGATGGGGACCAGAGTCACCAGTTCAGGAGAGGCCCAGAGAGGTTCCAGAGTCATCATGTCCAGGTGAGGCTCAGGTGAGGAACAGAGTCACCAGGTACCAATGATGCCCAGGTGAGGACCAGAGTCACCAGATCTGGGAGACGCGCAGTTAGGATCAGAGTCCACCAGTTCCAGATGAGGCCAAGAAAGGTCCACAACTAACAGGTCCGGAGGGGATCAAATCACCTGGACTCGGTGAGGCCCAGTGGGAACAGATTCACCAGGTCCAGGTGAGGCCCAGGTGTTGACCAGAGTCCCCGGGTCTGGGAGAGGACCAGTAAGGACCAGATTCACCACGCCCAATGAAGCCCAAGGGGTGACCAGAGTCACCAGGTAAGGGTGCCCCAGAGGGGGAACCAGAGTAACCAGTTCAGTTTGAGGCCCAGAATGGGACCAGAGTCCCTGGTCAGAGTGAGGCCCAGGCGTGGAATAGAGTATCCAAGTCCCATGATGCCTGGGTGAGGACCCAGAGGCACTAGGGCCATGCTGGCCCAGATGGGGAACAGATCACTAGGTCCTGGTGAGCATAGAATAAGACCACAGTCAGCAGTATCAGGTGAGCCCCTTGTGGGAACAGAGCCACTCTATCCAGCTGAGTCCCAGGTCCATGTGAAGCCCACGTGAGAACCAGATTCATCAGGTCGAATTGAGGCATAGCTGGGGTCAAGAGTCACCAGGTCTGGGTGCGGCCTATGTGGGGCAAGATTCAGCAGTTCTGTGTTAGGTCAAAGTGGGGACGAGAGACACCAGGTCCAGGTGAGGCCAATATGAGGATCAGAGTCACCAGATCCACGTGAGGTCCATGTTGGAAGAGAGTCACCAGGTCCAGGAGAGGTCCAAGTGGGGACCAGAGTCACCAGATCCAGGTGAAGACCAGGTGCGGACCAGTCACCAGATCCAGAGAAGCCCAGGTGGAGACCAGACTCACTAGGTCCAGATTAGCCCCAGTGAGGACCAGAGTTACCAGGTATTGAGGCCCCGGTGGGATCAGAGGCAACAGATCCATGTGAGGCCGGCTTGGGGACCATGGTCATCAGTTCTACTTGAGGCCCAGGTGTGGCACAGTAAGCAGGTCCAGGTGAGTCCCCGGTGGTGACAAGAGTCACCAGTCCAGGTGAGTCCCAGGTGGGGACCAGGATCAACAGGTACAGGGGAGACCTTGAAAGAACCAGAGTCAACAGTTCGAGATCAGGCGCCGGTGGCAACCAGGGTCCGTAGGTCCAATTCAGGCCAATGTGGGGTTCACAGTCACTAGGGCACGGTGAGAACCAGAGCGGGACCAGAGTCACCTGGTCCAGGTGAGGTCCGTTGTGGAACACAGTCACCGGGTCCAAATTTTGCCCAGTTGAGGACCATGGTCAACATGGCCAGGTGAGGCCCAGAAGGGACCGGAGTTCCCAAATCCAGGTGAAGCCCAGGTGGGGACCACAGTCACCATATCCAGGTAGTCTCAGGTGCAGACCACAATCACCAGATCCAGGTGAGGTGCAGGTGGAACCACACTCACCAGGTCCCGGTGAGGCCCTGGTGGGGACCAGAGTCACGAGGTACATGAGAAGCTAGAAACACCCAGCCACCATGTCCACATTATGTCCATGTGGGAACGAGAATCACCAGTTACAGGTGAGGACCAGGTGGGGATCCGACTCACCATGTCCAGGTGAGACCCAGGTGGGAACAAGTGTCACCATGACCAGGTGGGGCCAGGTGAAGACCGGAGTTAATAGGTCCGGCTGGG
This sequence comes from Canis lupus familiaris, assembly GCF_011100685.1. Lineage (NCBI taxonomy): Eukaryota > Metazoa > Chordata > Mammalia > Carnivora > Canidae > Canis > Canis lupus. The sequence goes on from NW_023330155.1 coordinate 42,428, forward strand.
TCACTGTTAGTGAACAATGTAACCATATCCTGATGCTACTCAGGTGGGTACCAGAGACACAGGTCCTGGTGAGGCCCAGGTGGGTCCAGAGACATTAGTCCAGTGAGATCCCAATGGGAACCACAGTCACCAGGTCAGGTGAGGCTATGCTTAGCATCAGAGTCACCAGTTACAGGTGAGGCCCACGTGGAGCCAGATCACCTGGTACAGAAGAGGCCAAAGTCAGGACCAGAGTTACCAGGATCAGGACAGTCCCAGTGGGGAATACAGTAACCATGTCCCGATATGGCCCAGGTAGTACCAGAGCCACCAGGTCCAGATGAGGCGCAGTTGGGGAGCATATTCACGAGGTCCCGGTGAGGCCCAGTTGTGGACCAGAGTCACCAGGTCTAGTTGAGCCCTAGAGGGGTACCACATTCACCTGGTCTAGGTGACATCCAGATGGGGATCAGAGTCACCATGTCAGGCTGAGGCCCTGAGGGGATCCAGAGTCATCATGTCCAGGTGAGGCTCAGGTGTGGAACAGAGTATCCAGGTCATAACGGTCTACAGGTGAGGACCAGAGCCAGCAGATCTGGGTAAGCCCCAGTTAGGATCAGAGTCATCAGTTCCAATGAAGCCAACAAGGAGTGCACAGCAATCAGGTCCAGGTGGGGAACAAATTCACCAGGAATGAATGAGGCCCAATGCGGACCTGATTCACCAGGTCCAGGTGATTCCTAGGTGGTGACCAGAATTACTAGTTGCAGGTGAGGACCAGGTTAGGACCAGATTCACCAGGTCCAAGTGAGGCCACGTGGGGACCTGTGTCACCAGTATGGGTGAGGCCCAGGCGGCAACCGCACTCCAGGTCAGGTGAGGCCAACCTGCAGGCCATGCAGAGGAACCATGTCCCGATGATGCCCAGGTAGGGACCAGACTTACCAGGTCCAGGTGAGGCCAACCTGCAGGCCATGCAGTGAAACCATGTCCGATGATGCCAGTAGTGACCAGAGTCACCAGGTCCAAATGACTCCTAGATGGAGAATATTCACTAGGTCCACGTGAGGTCCGTTGAGGGCCAGAGTCACCAGATCTGGTGGAGGCCTAGGGGGTACAGAATCACATGGTCCAGGTGACATCCAGATGGAGACCAGAGTCACCAGTCAGGGTGAGGCCCAGAGAGGTTCCAGAGTCATCATGTCCAGGTGAGGCTCAGGTGTGGAACAGAGTCACCAGGTACCAACGATGCCCAGGTGAGGACCAGAGTCACCACATCTGGGTGAGGCCAAGTTAGGATCAGAGTCACCAGTTCCAGGTGAGGCAAAAGAGTCCACATCAGGTCTAGGTGGGAACAAAATCATGAGGACTGGGTGAGGCAGTTGGGGACCAGAGTCCCCACAGGTCCAGGTGAGGCCCAGATGGTGACCAGAGTCCCCGGGTATGGGAGAGGACCAGGTAAGGACCAGATTCACCAGGTCCAAGAGCCCACGTGGGGACCTGAGTCACCAGGTATGTGTGAGGCCCAGGTGGCAACCCCACTCACCAGGTCCTGGTGAGGCCAACCTGCAGGCCAGAGTCACCAGACCCAGGTGAGGCCCTAGTGGGACCGGAGTCACCAGGTAAATAAGAGTCTAGAAGAACACCACACTCACCAGGTCCAGGTGTGGTTCTTGGGAACGAGAATCACCAGGGCCAGGTGAGACGGATGTGGGGACCACAGTCACAACGTCCAGATTGAGGCCTGGTGGGGGACCACATCTGGACCATTTGAGGCCGATGTGCGGAGCACAGTTATCATGTCCAGGTGAGGCCACAGGTGGGGAACAGAGTAACCATGTCCCATTGATGCCAGGTGGGAAAAGAGTCACAAGGTCCAGACGAGGCCTAAGTGAGGAGTAGATTCACCAGGTCCTGTTGATGCCCAGTTTAGGACCAGTGTCCCAGCTCCGGGTGAGTCCCAGAGGGGGACCAGAGTCACCCGGTTCTGGTGATATCCAGGTGGGGACCAGAGGCCCACGTCAGGGTGAGGCCCAGAGCAGGCGAGAATCACTAGGTCCTGTGAGGACCCGATGTGGAACTGAGAAACCAGGTCCCATGATGTCCATATGATGACCTGAGTCACCAGGTCCAGGTGAGGTCCCTGTGGGAACCAGTCATCTCGTCCAGGTGAGGATCAGGTGGGACCACAGTCACCAGATCCAGGTGAGGCCCAGGTATATAAGAGAGTATCCAGTTCCCAATGATGCCCAGGTAAGGACCAGAGTCAACAGGTGCAGGAGAGGCCCAAATATGGATCAGAGTCATTGTGTTCCAGGTGAGCCAGATGGAGACCACAGGAACCAGTTACAGGAGAGCCCCATATGGGAACCAGAGCCACCAGATCTAGGTGAGACCAGGTGGCACCACAGTCACAAGGTCCAGTGAGGCGCAGGTGGAAACATGATTCACCAAGTCCAGGTGAGGCCCAGCTGGCGAGCAGTCACCAAATCCAGTGAGGACAAGCTAAGGACCAGATTCACCAGGCCCAAATGAAGCCCAGGGGTGCCAGAGTCAACAGGTAAGGGTGAGGCCCAGAGGGGGACCACAGTAACCATTTAATTTGAGGCCCAGAATGCGACCAGTTCCCTGGTGAGAGTGAGGCCCAGGTGTGGAATAGAGTATCCAGGTCCCAATGATGCCTGGGTGAGGACCAGAGTCACTAGGACCATGCAGGCCCAGATGGGAACAGAATCACTAGGTACTGGTGAGCATAGAATAAGACCACAGTCACCAGTATCAGGTGAGCCCCTTGTGGGAACCAGAGCCACTCTATCCAGCTGAGTCCCAGGTCCATGTGAGGCCCACGTGAGGACCAGATTCATCAGGTCGAATTGAGGCATAGCTGGGGACAAGAGTCACCAGGTATGGTGCGGCCTAGGTGGGGCAAGATTCAGCAGTTCTGAGTTAGGTCAAAGTGATGACGAGAGACACCAGGTCCAGGTGAGGCCAAACTGAGGACCAGAGTCACCAGATCCAGGTGAGGTCCATGTTGGAAAGAGAGTCACCAGGTCAAGGAGAGGTCCAGGTGGGACCAGAGTCAACGGATCCAGGTAAGTCCAGGTGGGGACCTGAGTCACCAGATCCAGGTGAAGCCCAGGTGGAAACCAGAGTCTCTAGGACAGATGAGGCCCAGGTGAGACAGGAGGTACCAGGTACACGTGAGGCCCCGGTGGGGATCAGAGGCAACAGGTCCATGTGAGGCCGGCTTGGGGACCATGGTCAACAGTCTACTTGAGACCCAGGTGTGGAACACAGTAAGCAGGTCCAGGTGAGTCCCCGGTGGTGACAAGAGTCACCATGTCCAGGTGAGGCCTAGGTGGGGACCAGGATCACCAGGTACAGGGGAGGCCCTTGAAAGAACCAGAGTCAACAGTTCGAGGTTAGACGCAGGTGGCAACCAGGGTCCAAGGTCCAAGACAGGCCAAAGTGTGTTCACAGTCACTAGGCACGGTGAGACCTGAGGGGGACCAGAGTCACCTGGTCCAGGTGACGTCCAGTTTTGGAACACAGTACCGGGTCCCAATTTTGCCCAGTTGAGGACCATTGGTCAACAGGGCCAGGTGAGGCCCAGATGGGGACCGGAGTCCAAATCCAGGTGAAGCCCAGGGGGGACCACAGTCAGCAGATCCAGGGTAGTCCAGGTGCAGACCAGAATCACCATCCAAGTGAGGTGCAGGTGGCAACCACATTCCCAGGACCCAGTGAGGCCCTGGCGGGGACCAGAGTCACAGTACATGAGAAGCTAGAAAACACTGCAGCCACCAGTCCACATGATGTCCATGTGGGCCGGAGAATCAGCAGTTACAGGTGAGGACCAGGTGGGGATCGACTCACCATGTCCAGTTGAGACCAAGTGGGATCCAGTGTCACCATGTCCAGGTGTGGCCCAGGTGAAGACCAGAGTAATAGGTCCGGCTGGGTCACTGTTAGTGAACAGTGTAACCATATCCTGATTCTACTACCCAGGTGGTACCGGAGACACCAGGTCCTGGTGAGGCCCAGGTGGGACCAGAGACATGAGATCCAGGTAAGATCCCGATGGGAACCACAGTCACCAGGTCAGGTGAGGCCATGCTTAGGATCAGATTTACCAGTTACAGGTGAGGCCCAGGTGGAGCCAGAGTGACCTGGTACAGAAGAGGCCAAAGACAGGACCAGAGTTACTAGGATCAGGTCAGTCCCATTGGGAATAGAGTAACCATGTCCCGATGATGCCCAGGTAGTACCCGAGTCACCACGTCCAGATGAGGCGCAGGTGGGAGCATATTCACTATCACGTCCAGGTGAGGCCCAGTTTGAGGACCAGAGTCACCATGTCTTGTTGAGGCCGACAGGGTCCCAGATTCACCTGGTCTAGGTGACATCCAGATGGGGACCAGAGTCACCATGTCAGAGTGAGGCCCAGAGAGGATCCAGAGTCATCATGTCCAGGTGAGGCTCAGGTGTGGAACAGAGTATCCAGGTCATAGTGGTTCCACAGGTGAAGACCAGAGTCACCAGATTGGGTGAGGTCCTCTTAGGATCAGACTCACCAGTTCCAGGTGAGGCCCAAAAGGAGTCCACAGCAATCAGGTCCAGTGGGGAGCAAAGTAACCAGGACTGGGTGAGGCCCAGATGCGACCAGTTTCTCCACTTCCAGGGATTCCCAGGTGGTGAACAGATTACCAATTCACCAGGTCCAAGAGGCCCAGGTGGGGACCTGAGTCACCAGGTATGGGTGAGGCCAGGTGGCAACCCCCTCACCACAGGTCCAGGTGAGGCCAAACTGAGGACCAGAGTCCACAGAT
>NW_023330156.1:0-23819 GCF_011100685.1 Canis lupus familiaris
ATACGAATCAATCGAAAATAAACGAATCGAAACGAGTCGAATCGAAAATAATAGACTCGAATCGAAAAAAAATAATCGAGTCGAATCGAATTGAAACGATTCGAATCGAAACGAATAGAACCAAAAATAATCGAATCGAATCAACTCGAATATAATCGAATCGAATCGAATCGAAACGAATCGAATCAAAAATATTCGAATCGAAACGAATCGAATAGAAAATAATCGAATCTAATTGAAAATAATCGATTCGAATAGACTACAATCGAAAATAATGGAATTGAATTGAATTGAATCGAAAATAATTGAATCGAATCGAATCAAATCGAAGAGAATCGAATCGAATCGGAAAAGATCAAATCGAATTGAATCGAAAAGAATCGAATCAAATCGAAAAGGATCGAATCGAATCATATCGAATGGAAAGAATCAAATCAAATCGAAAAGAATTGAATCGAATCGAAAAGAATCGTAAAAAATCTAATAAAAAAGAATTGAATCGAATCGAAAATATCGAATCGAATGGAAAAGAATCGAATCGGAAAGAATTGAATGGAAAAGATCGAATCGAAAAGAATTGAATCGAATCGAAAAGGATCGAATCGAATCAAATTGAATAGAAATGAATCGAATCGAAAAGAATCGAATCGAATTGAATCGAAAAGAAATCAAATCGAATCGAAAATAATTGAATCCAAATGAATCGAATCGATTTGAATTGAATCGAAAAGAATCAAATCGAATTGAATCAAAAAGATCGAATTGAATCAGAAAGAATCGAATCGAAAAGAGTCAAATCGAATCAAATCGAAGAGAACTGAATCGATCAAATCGAAAATCGAATTGAAAAGAATCGAATAGAATAGATTCATCGAATCGAAAGAATCGAATCGAATATCAATCAAAATGAATCGAAAAGAACTGAATCGAACCAAATCGAAAAGAATCGAATTGAAAATAATCGAATAGAATAGATTCAAATCAAACTGAATCGAATCAAAAAGAATTGAATCGAATCGAATCAAATCGAATTGAAAAGAATCTATTCGAATCAAAAAGAATCAAATCGAAAGAATAGAATAGAATCGAAAAATCGAATCGAAAAAAATCAAATCAAATCAAATCTAAAGAAACGAATTGAATTGAATCGAAAAGAATCAAATCGAATCGAAAAGAATCGAACTGAATCGAATCGAATCGAAAAGAATCGAATTGAATCGAATCGAATCGAATCAGATCCAAAAAAATCGAATCGAATCACACCGAATCCAAAGAATCGAATTGAATGGAAGTGAAAAGAATCGAATCGAATCAAATCGAATTGAATCGAAAAGAATCGAATCGAATCGAATCGATACTAAAAGAAAGGAAATTGAATCGAAAAGACTCGAATTGAAAGATTTGAATCAAATCGAATCGAAACAAAAAGAATCGCATTGAATAGAATCGAAAAGAACGATTCGAAAACTATCGTTTTGAAACCAAAAAAATCGAATCGAATCGAAAATAATTAAATCAAATAAAAAAGAATCGAATAGAAAAAATGAAATTGAAAAGAAATGAATCGAATCGAAAAGAATCGAATCAAAAAGAATCGAATCGAGAAGAATTCAATCGAAGAGTTTCGAATCGAATCGAATTAAATCAAAAGAATCTAATCGAACCGAAAAGATTCGAATGGAATCAAAAAGAATTGACTCGACTTGAATCGAAAAGAATCAAATCTAATCGAATCGAAAAGAATCGAATCCAAATGAATCTAATCGAAAAGAGTGGCATCAAAAGAATCAAATTGTTTCAAAAAAAAGAATTGAATGGAATGGAACTGAAAAGAATTGAATCGAATCGATTCTAAAAGAAAGGAATTTGAATCGAAAAGACTCGAATCAAAAGATTCGAATCAAATTGAATCGAAACAAAAGGAATCGAATAGAATCGAAAAGAAACGAATTGAAAACTATCATATCGAAACGAAAAAAATCATATCGAATGAAAAAAATCAAATCGAATCGAAACAAAAAGGATCGAATCAATTCAAAATGAATAAAAATAATCTAATCGAATCGAAAATAATCGAATCGAAAAGAATTGAATCGAATAGATTCGAATTGAATCGAATCGAAAGAAAATAATCGAATTGAGTCGAAAAGAATCAAATCGAAAAGAATCGAATTGAATCGAAAAGAATGGAATCGGATCGAAAAGAATCGAATCGAAAAGGATTGAATTGACGAATCGAAAAAAATCGAATCGAAAAGAATCGAATTGAATCGAATCGATTTTAAAAGAATCGAATCAAATCGAAAAGAATTGAATCGAAAGGAATCGAATCGAATCCAAACGAAACAAATCGAATCCAAATGAATCGAATCGAAAAGAGTCGATCAAAAACAATCAATTTGAAAAAAACGAATCAAATTGTATTGAAAAGAATAAAAAGAATCGAATCAAATTGAAAGGAATCGAATCGAATAAAAAAGAATCGAATCAATCGAATCAAAAGAATCGACTCGAATCGCACCGAATCAAAAGAATCAAATCGAAAGGAAGTGAAAAGAATCGAATCGAATTCAAATCGAATCGAAAAGAATTGAATCGAATCGATTCTAAAAGAAAGGAATTCGAATCGAAAAGACTCGAATCAAAAGATTCGAATCAAATCGAATCAAAACAAAAAGAATCGAATCGAATAGAATCAAAAAGAAACGAATCGAAAACTATCATATCAAAACGAAAAGAATCGTATCGAATCGAAATCGAATCAAAAAGGATCGAATCGATCCAAAACGAATCAAAAAGAATCAAATCGAATCGAAAATAATCGAAACAAATCAAATAAAAAAAGAATCGAATAGAAAAAAATCGAATCGATCGAATCGAAAAACAATCGAATCGAATCGAAAAGAATTGAATCAATTCGAATCAAAAACAATCGAATTGAATTGAAAAGAATTGAAGAGTTTCGGATCGAATCAAATTGAATCGAAAAGAATCTAATCGAATCGAAAAGATTCGAATAGAATCGAAAAGAGAACGAATCAAAAAGAATCGAATCGAATCGAATCAAAAAGAATCGAATCGAATTGAATCGAAAAGAATCGAATCCAATGAATCGAGTTGAAAGGAATGGAATCAAAAAGAATCGAATCGTTTAGAAAAAAACGAATCGAATTGAATCGAATCGAATTGAAAATAATCGAATCGAATCGAATTGAAAAGAATCGAATCGAAATTGTAAAGAATCGAATCGAATTGAATCGAAAAGAATCAAATCTAATCGGAAAGAATCGAATCGAAAAGAATCGAATCGAATCCAAAAGTATGAATCCAAAAGAATTGAATCGAAGAGGTAGAATCGGAAATAAGATCGAATTGGATTAAAAAAAAACCGAATCGAATCGACCTGAAAAGAATCAAAATCAAAAAGAATCGAATCGAATCAAAAAGAATCGAATCGAATCAAAAAAGAATCGAATTAAATCGATTTGAAAAGAAGAATTCGAATCGAAAAGACTCAAATCGAAAAGAATCTAATCGAATTGAATCGAAAAAAATCGAATCGAATCGGCACCGAATCAAAAGAATCGAATCGAAGTGAAAAATAATCGAATCAAATCGAATCAAATAAAAGAATTGAATCGAATCGAAAAGAATCGAATTGAATCGATTCGAAAAGAAAGGAATTCAAATCAAAAAGACTCGAATAGAAAGATTCGAATCGAATTGAATCAAATCGAAAGAATCTAATCGAATCGAATAGAAAAGAAAGGAATAGAAAACTATCGAATCGAAACGAAAAAATATCTAATCGAATCGAATCAAGAAGAATCGAATCGAAAAAGAATCTAATTGAATCGAATCGACAAGATATCGAATCCAAATGAATCGAATCGAAAGAGTCGAATCGAAAAGAATCGAATTGATTCAATAAAAGAACGAATCAAATGGTATCGAAATCGAAAATAATCGAATTCGTATCAAAATCGAAAAGAGTAGAAAGTATCGATTCGAATCGAAAAGAATCGACTCAAATTGAATCGAAAAGAATCGAATCGAATCAAATTGAATCGAAAAGAACTGAATCGAATCGAAAAGAATCTAATTGAATCGAAAAGAATCGAATCCAAATGAATTGAATCGAAAAGAGTCGAATCTAAAAGAATTGAATCGAAAAAATCGATTCGAATGGAATCAAAAAGAATCGAATCGAATCAAATCAATTTGAAAAGAAAGGAATTTGAATCGAATTGAATCGAAAAGAATCAAATAGATTCGAATTGAATTGAATTGAAAAATTTCGAAACGAATCTAATAAGATCGAATGGAAAAGAATCGAATCAAATCGAAAAGAATTGAATCGAATCGAACCGAATAGAAAATAATTGAATAGATCAAATCAAAAATCGAATCGATTTGAAATGAATAGAGTAGATCGAATTGAAGCCAAAGTGGAAAAGATTCGAATCGCATCAAGAATCGAAATGAATCAAATAGAATCCAAAAGAATTGAATCGAATCGAACAGTATCGAATCGAATCAAAGAATCGAATCAAATCGAAAAGAATCGAATCGAAAAGAATCAAATCGAAACGAAAAGAATCCAATTGTATCGAATCAAATCGTAAACAAATCGAATCGAATAGAAAAGAATCAAATTGAATTGAATCGAAAAGAATCGAATGGTATTGAATTGAATTGAAAAGAATCAAATCATATCTAAATTGAATTGAAAAGAATCAATCAAATCGAATCGAATCGAATCGAAAAAGAATCGAATCGTATCGAAAAGAATAGAATCGAATAGCATCGAAAAGAATCGAATCGAAAAGAATTGAATTGAAAAGAATCGAATCGAACCAAAAAGAAATCGAATCGAATGCAATTGAATCAAATTGAATTGAATCGAAAAGAATTGAATTGAATCGAAAAGAATCGAATAGATTCGAATCAAATCGAATCGAAAAAATTCAAAACGAATCTAATCAGATCGAATGGAAAAGAATCGAATCGAATCGAAAAGAATTGAATCGAATCTAACCGAATCGAAAATAATCGAATAGATCGAATCAAATAGATCGAATCGAATTGATTCGATCGAAAAAGAATTGAATTGAATGGAATTGAAATCGAATCGAATTGAATCTAAAAGATCGAATTGAATCGAATTGAATCGAAAAGAATCGAATAGATTCGAATTGAAACGAATCGAAAAAATCAAAACGAATCGAATCAGAGTGGAAGAAGAATTGAATCAACGATCGAAAAGTAATCGAATCGAATCGACTGAATCGAAAAGAATCAAATAGATCGATCAAAAGAATCGAATCGATTCGAAATGAATCGAGTAGCATCGAATCGAAGCGAAAAGAATCAAATCGAAAAGAATCAATTGAATCACAATTGAAAGAATCTAATCAAATCGAAAAGAATCGAATCGAAACGAAAAGAATCGTATCGAAAAAGAAATCGAATTGAAAAGAATCGAATTGAATCGAATCAAATCGAAAAGAATCAAATCAATCATATCGAATCAAAACGAATCAAATCGAATCGAAAAGAATCTAATCGAATTGAATCGAAAAGAATCGAATCGAATCAAAACGAATCAAATCGAATCGAAAAGTATCGAATCGAATCGAAAAGAATCGAATCGATTCGAAACGAATCGAATTGAATAGCATCGAAATGAATTGAATCAAAATGAAAAGAATAAAATCGAATCGTATCGAATGGAATCGAAAAGAATCGAATCATATCGAATTGAATCGAAAAGAATCGAATCGAATAGAACCGAAAAGAATCATATCGAATCGAATCGAATCGAAAAGAATCGAATCGAATCTTACGTACTCGAATCAAAAAGAATCGAGTTGATTCGAATCGAAAATATCAAACCGAATCGAAAAGAATTGCATCGAAAAGAATCGATTCAAATCAGAAATAATCAAATTGAATCAAAACGATTCGAATCAATATGAAACGAATCGAATCGAAAATAATAGAATTGAATTCGAACCGAATCAAAATGAAAATAATCAAATTGAATCGAATTGAAAATAATCGAATCAAATCAAATCGAAATAATTGAATCGAATCTAATCGAAAATAATCGATTCGCATTGAATCGAATCGAAAATAATCTAATTGAATTGAATTTGAAAATAATGAATCGAATCGAAAATAATCCGAATCAAAGTAATCTTATCGAATCGAAAATAATCGAATCAAATCGAAAATAATTGAGCCGAATTGATTGAATTGAGTTGAAAATAATCAAACCGAATCGATCGGATATTGAATCGAAAATAATCGAATCGAATCGAAAAGAATCGATCGAATCAAAAATAATTGGATCGAATCGAAAATAATCAAAACGAATCCAATCAAATTGAATCGAAAATAATCAAATTGAATTGAAATGAATCAAAAATTATTGAATCGAATTGAAATTATTCGAATCGGGGATCCCTGGGTGGCACAGCGGTTTGGCGCCTGCCTTTGGCCCAGGGCGCGATCCTGGAGACCCGGGATCAAATCCCACATCGGGCTCCCGGTGCATGGAGCCTGCCTCTCCCTCTGCCTGTGTCTCTGCGCCTCTCTCTCTCTCTCTGTGACTATCATAAATAATAAATAAAAATTAATAAACATTATTTGAATCGAATCAAATCGAATCGAATCGAAAATAATCAAATCGAATCGAAATTAATTGCATCAAATCGAATTAAATCGAAAAGAATCGATTTGCATCAAATCGAATAAAAAATAATCCAATCGAATTGAATCAAAAATAATCTAATCAAATCTAAAATAATCCAATCGAATCGAAAATAATCTAATCGATTTGAATCGAATATAATCGAATTTAATCGAAAATAATCGAATCGAATCTAAAATAATCGAATCGAAAAGAATCGAATTGAAAAGAAATGAATCCAATCGAATCGAATCAAAACAATCGAGGGCAGCCCCGGTGGCGCAGTGGTTTAGCGCTGCCTGCAGCCCGGGGCATGATCCTGGAGACCTGGGATCGAGTCCCACATCGGGCTTCTGCATGGAGCCTGCTTCTTCTCCTTCCTCCTGTGTCTCTGCCTCTCTCTATGTCTATCATAAATAAATAAAAAAATCTTTAAAAAAATAAAAAAAAGAATTGATTCGAATCAAATCCCTAACCTAACCCCTAACCCCTAACACTAAACCTATCCTAACCCTAACCTTTAACCCTAACCCTTAACCCTAATCGTAATACTAACCCTAACCCTAAACCCTAAACCCTAACCCTAACCCGAACACTGACCCTAACTTAAGCTGTAACCGTAACCCTAATCAGTACCCTAACCCTAACAGGTGCCCTAACACTAAACTGTACCCCAACCCTAACCCGTACCCTAACACTTACCCTAACCCGTACACTAACCCTGTCCCCTAACCCTAACCCTAACCAGTACTCTAACACTAACCCATACCCTAACCTGTACCCTAAGCCCATATCCTAACCCTAAACCCTAACAACATACCTAACCATAACCATAACCCTAACCTCTAACCTCTAACCCTAACCCTAACACCTAACCCTAACCCTAAACCCTAACCCATAAACCTAACCTAAAACAAAACCTAACCCTAACCCCAAACCAAAACCTAACACTAACCCCTAACCCAAACCTTAACCCTACCCCTACCCCTAAACTGAACCCCTAACCACTAACCCTAACCTAACCCTAAGCCTTAACCCTAACCCTAAACCCTAACTCTAACCCTAATCCTAACACTAACCCAAACCCTAACCCTAACCCTAACATTAAGCCCTAACCTTAACCCTAACACTAACACTAACCCTAACCCCTAACCCTAACCCTTAACACTAACCCTTAACCCTAACCCTACCCTAACCCCTAACCCTAACCCTAACACTATCCCTAACCCTTAAACCTAACACTTAACCCTAACCCTAACCCTAAACCTAACACTAACCCTAACCCCTAACTCTAAAACTAACCCTAAACCTAACCTGAAACCTAACCCATACACTAACCCGTACCCTAACCCTAACACTCACCCGTAACCTAAACCTAACCCTAACCTATACCCTAACTCTAACCCGTACCCTAAACCTAACCCTAACCCGTACCCTAACCCTATCCTGTACAGTAATCCTACCCCTAACCCTTACACTAACCATAACCTGTACCCTAACCCTAACCCGTACCCTAAACTGTACCCTAATCCTAAACCATACCCTAACCCTAACCCGTACCCTAACCCTAACCGTAACCCGTACCCTAACCCTAACCCTAACCCTAACCCTAACCACTAACCCTAACCCCTCACCCTAACCCTAAACACTAACCCTAACCCTCACCCTACCTTAACCCTAACCTACCGAACCTAACCCATACACTAACCCGTAACCTAACCCTAACCCTAACACGTACCGTACCAAGCTAACCCTAACCCCTAACACCCTAACCATGACCCCTAACGCTATCCGTAACCCTTAACCTCACACGTAACCCTAAACCTAACCCTAACCCTTACCCTAACCCGTACCTAACCCTAACCGTAAACCCATACTCCTAACCCTAACCCGTACCCTAACCCTAAAACCATACCTTACCCCAACCTAACCCGTACACTAACCCTAACCCTAACACTAACCCTAACCCGTACCCTAACACGTAACCTAAATCTAACCCTGACCCTAACCCAAACAATACCCTAACCCTAATCCTAACCCGTGCCCTACCCTTACGCTAACCCCAACCCTAACGCTAACCCGTACACTAACCCTAATGGTACCCTAACACTAACCCTAACCCGTACCCTAATACTAACCCTAAAACTAACCCTAACCCTACCCTAACCCTATACCGTACCCTACCCTAACCCTAACCATAACCCGTACCCTAACACTAAAACTACCCCTAAACCTAACCCTAACTCTAATCATAACCCTAACCCTATCTCTAAACCAAACCCTACCCTAACCCTAACCCTAACCTAACCCTCACCCACCTAACCGTATCCCTGACACGTAAACTAAACCTAACCCTGATCCTAACACTAACCCATAAACTAAACCTAACCCTAACCCTAAAAGTACCCTAACCCTAACCCAAACGTGTACCTTAACCCTAACACTAACCCTAAACCTAACCCTAAGCCGTACCCTAACCATAACCCTAACCCTAACCCAAAACCTAACCCTAACTCCTAACCCTAACCATAACCCTAACCCCTAACCCTAACCCCTAACCCTTAACCCTAACCCGAACCGAACCCCTAACCCCTAACCCTAATCCTAAACCCTAATCCTTAACCATAACTATAACCCTAACCCTAACCCCTAACCCTAACACTAACCCTAACCCGTACACTAACCCTAACCCGTACCCTAACCCTAACCGTACCCTACCCCTAACCCTAACCATACCCGTACCCTCACACTAAAACTACCCCTAACCTAACCCTAGCACTAATCATAACCCTAACCCTATCTCTAAACCTAACCCTAACCCTAACCTAACCCTAAACCTCACCCAAACCCTATCCCTAACACGTAACTCTAACCTTAACCCTAACCCTAACCCTAAACTAAACCTACCAAACAGTACCCTACACCCTAACCCTAACGTGTACCTTAACCTAACCTAACACTAAACTAACCCTAAGCCGTACCCTAACCCTAACTCTAACCCAACCCGTACCCTAACTCTAACACTAACTCTCCCTACCCTAATCCTAACCCGTACCCTAACCCTAACCCTAATGCGTACGCTAACCCGTACCGTAACCCTAAACCTAACCCTACCCTAAACCTAACCCTAACCCCAACCCTAACCTGAACCCTAACTCTAACCCGTACCCTAACCCTAAACCGTAACCTAACCTGTACCCTAACCCATACCCAAACCCTAAACCTATCCTGTTCCCTAACCCAAACCCTAACACTAACCTGTACACTAACCCATAACCGTACCCGTACCCTAACCCATAAACAAACCCATACCCACCCCTAACCCTAACCTGAACCCATAACCTAAGCCTAACCCCAACCCTAACCCTAACCCATTCCCTAACCCTACCCCTAAACGTATCCCATATCCTAACCCGAACCCTAACCCATAACCTAACCCTAACCCTAACCCTAACCCGTAAACTAAACCTAACACTATACCTAACCCTAAACAGTACCCTAACCCTAACCCTAAACCCTAACCCTACCCCTAACCCTAACAGAAACCTAACCCTAACACTAACCCTAACCCGTAACCTACACTAACCCTAAACCTAACCCTAACCCTAACCCTAAACAGTACCCTAAACCTAACCCTAACCCGTACCCTAACCCAAACCCTAACACTAACCCTAAACCTAACCCTATCCTGTACCCTAACCCTAACCCTAAACCTAACCCTAACCCGTACCCTAAACCTAACCCAAACCCTAACTGTTACCAGTACCCTAACCCATACCTTAACCCATACCATAATCCATACCATATCTCTAAACCGTACCCAAACCCTAACCCTAACCCGTACTCTAACCCTAATCTGTACCCTAAACCTAAGCCTAAACCGAACCCTAATCATAAACCTAACACTAACCCTAACACGTAGCCTAACCCTAACCCTAAATATAACCCGAACTCTAACTCTA
Organism: Canis lupus familiaris; assembly: GCF_011100685.1. Taxonomy (NCBI): domain Eukaryota; kingdom Metazoa; phylum Chordata; class Mammalia; order Carnivora; family Canidae; genus Canis; species Canis lupus. The sequence continues at coordinate 10,657 of NW_023330156.1, forward strand.
ACCCTAACCCGTACTCTAACCCTAACCGTAACCCTAACCTGTAACCTAACCCTACCCTAACCCTAACACTAAACAGTACCCTAAACCTAACCCTATCCCATACCCTAACCCTAAACCTAACCCTAAACCTAACCTTAAACCGTACCCTAATCCTAACCCGTGCCCTAACGCTTACCCTAACGCTTACCCTAACCCTCACCCGTACCCTAACCCAAACTCTAACCCGTACCCTAACCCTAACCTTACCCCAACCCTAAACCTAACGAAACCCAATCCCTAATCCTAACCCTAACCCTAACCTAACCTAATCCTAACCTTAACCCTTACCCTATCCCTAACCCTAACCTAACCTAACCCTAACCCTAAACAGTACCCTACTTTAACCCTAACCCTAACCCGTACCCTAACCCTAACCATAAACCTAAACCGAACCCTAAGCCGTACCCTAAACCTAACCCTAACCCGTACCCTAACCCTAACCCTAACACTAACCCATACCCTAATCCATAACCTAACCCGTACCCTAACCCATAACCTAACCCATAACCTAACTCTAACCCTAACCCGTAGCCTACCCCTAACCCTGAACCTACCCCTAACCTAACCTGAACCCTAACCCTAACCCTAAGCTTAAACAGGACCCTAACCCTAACCCTAACCCGTAACCTAACCCACACTTTACAGCATTGGAAGTCAGGTCGTTCCATGAATAAAACTCTACTGCACCTGGAGACACAACCGTTGAAGCCTGCAGCTTGCCCCTAGCGTCCCATGAGCTTCTGACAAACATGTCTAGTGAGGATGTTCGTAACTCCATCTGTAGGCAGTGTGGAACTGGGAAGGACCGCGTGTCAGCTCATCTTGCAGAAGGAAGTTCCCCAGAGAGACAGCTTTCAACTAGGTACTCAGGTTTGGAAGTTAGTATGTAGCTACCTTCTGAGGGAGGAATTACTCAGAAGTCGTTGGATTGGGCTGGGAGACACTTGCCTCTCACAAAACTTGTGTCCCGTATCGAACGACATCCTTTCGAAGTGAAAGGTACAGGCGGTCAGCACGTGGGAGGAACAAGCCATAAGCTCATTCAAAGGAGTGTGCATCACTTGGAGGCAGGTGTCCGGTAGTCGCGAAATTGACAATGCAGACACTTGGTTCTCACTCCGCTACTGTCCCGCATAGAAGGGAATGCTGTGGAAGCGATCCGTACAGGCCGTCAGATTGTGGGAGGTACAGCCCATAAGCTCAACTCTCAGAAGCGTGTATGCTTTGCAGGCAGATGTCTGCTAGCCACTCTTTTATGGGAGTTAGAACCTAGCTACACTTTAATTGAACAAGGCTGTTGGAAATCGCTGTATTGAACTCAGTTACACGTGACTACAAGCCTGAAACGTCTACATGCTTTTCACAACCTTTTCCAGCACCTAACATAAGGATGTTAGGACCTATGTCTACAGGCAGTTAGGTTGCGGGAGGTCCTGCCCTCACCTCAACTCTCACAAGGAAGCATGTCTAGAAGCCAGCTTTCAACTAGCTGCATTCTTCTGGCCCTGAGAACGCAGCAGTATTCTAACTCAGGAGGTTCCAAGAATACCACTCTACTCCACCTGGAGACACCTTCCAGGCCTGCATTATTCCACTTGCGTCTCACAAGCTTTGACAAACCTCCGGTGAAGACGTTGGAAAGACATTCTGCAGGCAGTGTGGAACTGTGAAGGACTGCGTGTGAGCCCAACTCTCGAATGTAAGTTGCCGTTGGATGCAGGGTTCTATTAGCTAGTATGGAACTTAGTATGTAGTACCAGTCTAAGACAGAACTACTAGGAAATCGAGGGATTGAGCTTGGAGGCACTACACTTGTGGGCCTCACCTGGACGAGGTGACTGGTTCCCACCTGGGACTCACCTGGACCTGATAACTTTGCTCCACACTTTGGCCTCACCTGGCCCTGATGACTCTGGGCCCCCCACCTAGGCCTCAATCTGGACCTGGTGACTGTGGTCCCCACCTGGGTTTCACCTGGACCTGGTGACTCTCGTTCCCACATGAACCACACCTGGACCTGGTGACTGTGGTGTCCTTCTATAGCCTCACATTTACTGGGGACTCTGGTCCCCACCAGGGCCTCACCTGGATCTGGTGACTATGGCCTGCAGGTTGGCTTCACCTGGACCTGGTGAGTGGGGTTGCCACCTGGGCCTCACCCATACCTGGTGATTCAGGTCCCCACGTGGGCCTCTTGGACCTGGTGAATCTGGTCCTTACCTGGTCCTCACCCGGACCCGGTGACTCTGGTCACCACCTGGGCCTCACCTGGACCTGGTGAATCTAGTCCCCATCTGGGCCTCACCCACTCCTGGTGACCTTGTTCCCCACCTGGACCTGATTGCTGTGGACTCCTTCTTGACCTCACCTGGAACTGGTGACTCTGATCCTATCTAGGCGTCACCCAGATCTGGTGACTCTGGTCCTCACCTTGGCATCATTGGGACCTGGTTACTCTGTTCCACACCTGAGCCTCGCCTTGACATGATGACTCTTGAACCCCTCTGGGCCTCACCCTGACCTGGTGACTCTGGTCCCCATCTGGATGTCACCTGGACCAGGTGATTCTGGTACCCCTCTAGGCCTCAACGAGACCTGGTGACTGTGGTCCTCAACTGGGCCTCACCTGAACCTAGTGAATATGCTCCCCACCTGGGCCTCATCTGGACCTGGTGACTCTGGTCCCTACCTGGGCATCATCGGGACATGGTTCCTCTATTCCACACCGGGACTCACCTGGACCTGGTAACTCTGGTCCTCACTTTGGCCTCTTCTGTACCAGTGACTCTGGCCCCACTGTCCCTCACCTGGAACTGGTGACTCTGATCCTCAGCAGCATGCCTCGAATGCACCTTTCCACTAGCTGCGTTCTTATGGCCATGAGAATGTAGCTAATTTGTAAGTCAGGAGTTTCCATGTATACCGCTCTATTGCACCTAGAGACACAAGCATTGAAGCCTGCAGCTAGCTCCTTTTGTCCTATGAGCTTCTGACCAACACGTCTAGTGAGGATGTTCAAAATTTCATCTGAAGGCCGTGTGGAACTGTGAGGGACTGGAGGTGAGCTCAAGTCTCAGAAGCAAGTACCCTTTGGACACTGTGTTCAACTAGATTCTCATGTATGGAACTTAGTGTGTAGCACCAATCCTAGAGAGCAGTTCCTCACATATCTCTGGATTGGGCTTGGAGACTAATTGTGTGGGCCAGCACCTTCCACTAACCTCTGACAAAACTTCTGTCACGCATCGAGCCTAGGCCTTATAGGAGTGAAGTGTACCTGCAGTCAGCATGTGCGAGGTACAAGGCATAAATTCAACTCTCAGAAGTGTGTATGCTTTGCAGGCCGATGTCTGCTAGACACTTATCGAGGCAAGGTATACCCAAGCTACACTCTAATTAAACAAGGATGCTGGTAATCACTGTACTGAACTGAGATACACGTGAGTACAGTCCTGACACTTCCACTTGCATTTCTCCAACCTCTCCCAACACCTAAAATAAGGATGTTAGCAGCTATGACTATGGGAGGTCAGGATGCGGAGGGTCCTGCCCTGAGCTCAGCTTTCAAAAGGAGGCATGCCTCGAAGCCAGCTTTCTACTAACTGCGTTCTGTTGGCCATGAGAACGTGGCAGCATTGATATTCAGGATGTTCCATGAATACCGCTTTACTGCACCTGGAGACACAACCTTGAAGTCTGCAGCTTGCCCTTTGCATCCCATGAGCTTCTGACAAACATGTCTAGTGAGTATGTTTGTAACTGTATCTGCAGGCAGTGTGGAACTGGGAAGGACCACGTTTCAACTCATCTCCGAGAGGGAAGTTCCCCAGAGAGAGAGCTTTCAGCTAGTAACTCAGGTTTGGAAGTTAGTATGTAGCTCCCATCTAAGGGAGGAATTCCTCAGAAGTTGCTGGATTGAACTAAGAAACATTTATTTCTCAAAACTTGTGTCCCGTATCAAATGAAATCATTTGGAAGCGAAGCGTACAGGCGGTCAGCATGTGGGAGGTTCAAGTCCTAAGATCAATCCAAAGGAGTGTGCATGCCTTGGAGGCAGCTGTCCGCTAGGCGCGAAATTGACAAGGCAGACACTTGGTTCTCACTCCGCTACTCTCACGCATACAACGAAATGCTGTGGAAGCAGAACGTACAGGCAGTCAGGATGGGGGAGGTACAGGCTATAAGCTCAAATCTCCGAAGTGTGTATGCTTTGCAAGCCGATGTCTGCTAGACACTTATCGAGGTGAGGCATACCCGAGCTACACTCTAATTGAACAAGGATGTTGGCAATCGATGTATCGAACTCAGATACACGTGAGTAGTCCTGACACTTCCAGTCGCATTTCTCTAACATCTCCTAGCACTCCACGTAAAGATGTTAGCAGCTATGACTATGGGCAGGCAAGATGTGGGAGGGTCCTGCCCTGAGCTCAGCTCTCACAACAGAGCATGCCTAGAAGCCAGCTTTATACTAGCTCGTTCTGATGGCCGTGAGAATGTAGCAGAATTGTAGGCGGTACGAATACAATGAATACCACTCTACTGCACCTGGAGACACAACCATTGAAGCCTGCAGCTGGCCCTTGCACCCATAGCTTCTGACAAACATGTCTAGTGAGGATGTTCGTAACTGCATCTGCATGCAGTGTGGAACAGGAAAGAACTGCGTGTCAGCTCATCTCGCAGAAGGAAATTCCCCAGAGAGAGAGCTTTCAGCTAGGCACTCAGGTTTGGAAGTAAGTATGTAGCTCCCATCTGAGGGAGGAATTCCTCAGAAGTCACTGGATTGAACTAAGAGACACTTGCCTCTCGCAAAACTTGCATCCCATATCGAACGAAATCCTTTGGAAGTGAAGCGTACAGGCGGTCAGCATATGGGAGGTACAAGCCATAAGCTCAAGCCAAAGGAGTGTGCATGCCTTGCAGGCAGCTGTCCACTAGGCACGAAATTGACAAGGCAGATATGGTTTTCACTCTGCTACTATCCCGCATACAATGAAATGCTGTGGAAGTGGAACGTACAGGCAGTCAGGAGGGGGAGGTACAGACCAGAAGCTCAACTCTCAAAAGTGTGTATGCTTTGAAGGCCGATGTCTGCTAGACACTTATCGAGGAGAGGTATACCCGAGCTACACTCTAATTGAACAAGGACGTTGGCAATCCTGTATTGAACTCAGATACACGTGAGTAGAGTCCTGACACTTCCACTTGCATTTCTCCAACCTCTGCCAACACCTAACATAAGGATGTTAGTAGCTACGACTACAGGCAGCCAGGATGCGGGACGGTCCTGCCCTGAGCTCAGCTCTCAAAAGGAGGCATGCCTAGAAGCCAGTATTCTACTAGCTCTTTCTGATGGCCGTGAGAACGTAACAGCATTATAAGATGGGACATTCCATGAATACCGCTCTACTGCACCTGGAGACACAACCATTGAAGCCTGCAGCTGGCCCTTGCGTCCTATGAGCTTCTGACAAACATGTCTAGTGAGGATGTTCGTAACTGCACCTGCAGGCAGCGTGGAACTGGGAAGGACCACAATTCAGCTCATCTCCGAGAGGGAAGTTCCCCAGAGAGAGAGCTTTCAGCTAGTAACTCAGGTTTGGAAGTTAGTATGTAGCTCCCACCTGAGGGAGGAATTCCCCAGAAGTCGCTGGATTGAACTAAGCGACACTTGCCTCTCGCAAAACTTGCGACCCATATCGAAGGAAATCCTTTGAAAGTGAAATATACAGGCGGTAATCATGTGGGAGGTACAAGCCATAAGCTCAATCCAAAGGAGTGTGCATGCCTGGGAGGCACCTGTCTGCTAGGTGCGAAATTGACAAGGCAGACACTTGGTTTTCACTCGGCTACTCTCCCGCATACATCAAAATGCTGTGGAAGAGGAACGTACAGGCAGTCATGATGCGGAGGTACAGGCCATAAGCTCAGCTCTCAGAAGTCTGTATGATTTGCAGGCCGATGTCTGCTAGACACTCATCGAGGTGAGGTATACACGAGCAACACTCTAATTGATTAAGGACGTTGGCAATCGCTGTATTGAACTCAGGTACACGTGAGTACAGTCCTGACACTTCCACTCGCATTTCTCCAATCTCTTCCAGCACTTCACGTAAGGATGTTAGCAGCTATGACAATGGGCAGGCAAGATGCGGGAGGGTCCTGCCCTGAGCTCAGCTCTCACAAGAGAGCATGCCTAGAAGCCAGCATTCAAATAGCTGCGTTCTAATGGCCGTGAGACCATAGCAGTCTTCTACCTCAGGAGGTTTGAAGAATACCACTCTACTGCACCTGGAGACACCTTCCAGGCCTGCATTATTCCACTTGCATCTCACAAGCTTCTGAAAACGTCTCTGGTGAAGATGTTCAAAACTCATTCTGCGGGCAGTGTGGAACTGTGAGGGACTGGGTGGGAGCTCAAATCTCAGAAGAGAGATGCTTTTGGACTCGGGGTTCAGCTAGATTCTCACGTATGGAACTTAGTATGTAGCATGTTCTAAGACAGGAATTACTAGGAAATCGCTGGATTGAGCTTGGAGGCACTAGTCTTGTGTGCCGGGACTTTCCACTTACCCCTCACAACACTTCAGTCACGCATCGAGCCTATGCCTGTTAGCTGCAAAATGTACCTGCAGGCAGGATGTGGGAAGCACAGGCCATAAGCTCAACTCTCAAAAGTGTGTATGCCTGGAAGGCAGATGTCTGCTACCCACTCATACATGGGAGTTAGAAACTAGCTACACTCTTTGAAGAAGGCCGTTTCAAATCGCTGTATTCAACTCAGATAATCGTGAGTACAGGCCTGACACTTCCACATGCATTTCGCCGCCCTCACCCAGCACCTAACATAAGGATATTAGCAGTTATGTCTACGGGCGGGAAGGATATGGGAGGGTCCGGCACTGAGCTCAGCTCTCAAAAAGCATGCCTAGAAGCCAGCTTTCTACTAGCTCGTTCTGATGGCCGTGAGAATGTAGCAGAATTGTAAAGCGCTACCTTCCATGAATACTGCTCTACTGCACCTGGAGGCACAACCATTGAAGCCTACAGCTGGCCCTTGCATCCCAAGAGCTTCTGACAAACATGTCTAGTGAGGATGTTCGTAACAGCATCTGCAGGCAGTGTGGAACTGGGAAGGACCGCGTGTCAGCTCATCTCGCAGAAGGAAATTCCCCAGAGAGAGAGGTTTCAGCTAGGTACTCAGGATTGGAAGTTAGTATGTAGCTCCCATCTGAGGGAGGAATTCCTCAGAAGTCGCAGGATTGAACTAAGACACATTTGCCTCTCGCAAAACTTGCGTCCCATATTGAAAGAAATCCTTTGGAACTGAAGTGTGCGGATGGTCAGCATGTGGGAGGCATAAGCCATAAGCTCAATCCAAAGGAGTGTGCATGCCTTGCAGGCAGCTGTACGTTAGGCGCGAAATTGACAAGGCAGACACTTGGTTTTCACTCCGCTACTGTCCTGCATACAATGAAATGCTGTGGAAGTGGAACATACAGCCAGTCAGGATGGAGAAGTTAGAGGACATAAGCTGAACTCTCAGAAGTGTGTATGCTTTGCAGGCCGATGTCTGCTAGACACTTATCGAGGCGAGGTATACCGGAGCTACACTCTAATTGAATAAGGACGTTGGCAATCGCTGTATTGATCTCAGATACACGTGAGGACAGTCCTGACACTTCCACTTGCTTTTCTCCAACCTCTCTCAACACCTAACATAAGGATGTTAGCAGCTAGGACTATGGGCAGGCAGGATGCGGGAGGGTTCTGCCCTGAGCTCAACTTTCAAAAGGAGGCATGCCTGAAGCCAGCTTTCTACTAACTGCATTCTAATGGCCATGAGAATGTGGCAGCATTGTAATTCAGGATGTTCCATGAATACCGCTTTACTACACCTGGAGACACAATGTTGAAGCCTGCAGCTTGCCCCTTGCGTCCCATGAGCTTCTGACAAACATGTCTATTGAGGATGCTCGTAACTGTATCTGCAGGCAGTGTGGAACATGGCAGGACCACGTTTCAGCTCATCTCTGAAAGAGAATTTCCCCAGAGAGAGCTTTCAGCTAGGTACTCTGGTTTGGATGTTAGTATGTAGCTCCCATCTGAGGGAGGAATTCCTAAGTTGCTGGCTTGAGAAGAGAAGAAGAAAAAAAAAAAGAGAAGAAAGAAGAGAGAAAAGAAAGAAGAAGAAGAAAGAAAAGGAAGAAGGAAGAAAAAGAAGAAAAAAGAAAATAAGAAAAAGAAAAAAGAAAGAAAAAAGAAGAAAGAAGAAAGAAAAAAAAAGAAAGAAAGAAAGAAAGAAGAAAAAGAAAGAAGAAGAAAGAAAGAAGAAAGAGTGGCACCTGTGTGGCTCTGTCAGTTAAGCTTCTACCTTAGGCTCAGATCATGATCCAGGTCCCAAGGCAGGCTCCCTGTTCAGCAGGAACCTGCTTCTCCCTCTCCCTCTGCCTCTCTCGCTCATGCTTTATCTCTCCTCACTCTCTCAATAAATAAAAACATCTTTGAAAAAGAAGCAAACAAGCAAACCCACAAGGAAGAGAAATCGCCCATGTAGAAGAATTTCAAACAATTTGTGAAGACATTCCACCCTCAAGTTCATGAGCATAGCTTCCCACTCTTCTGTGTGGAATACACATAGTAACTTCCTCTACAAATATAATATGAAAAACTTAAAATAATATTGATAATATAATATAATAATTAATAATAATAAAGAATGAGTTTACTACTGAGAAAGCTGACAAACACTACCTCAGCAAGATGATCAGATCGATACCAAGACTGATAAATCATGTTGATAGTATCTATCCTTTATATGATATAATGAAAATGGCAGTATGTCTCTGTATATAATCCACAAAACAGTTCAGTCATGAGATAAACAAGACATGTCCCAACTGAGGGAAATTTTACAAAATACTCTACTTCTCAAAGTGTTCCAGTTCAACAACAACAAGGAAAGGCAGAAAGACTGTCACAATCCAGATGAGCCTAAGGAAAGAGGAGGACAAATGGAATGTGATATGAGGGATTGTAACTTAGCAAAAACTAAGGAAATCTGAATAAACTATGGCCTTTGTTTTTCTTTTTTTTTTTTTTTTGGTCTTTTTTGAAATTTTTTTAAGGTATTTATTTATTTATTTGTGATAGTCACAGAGAGAGAGAGGGCAGAGACACAGGCAGAGGGAGAAGCAGGCTCCATGCACCGGGAGCCCGAGGTGGGATTCGATCCCGGGTCTTTTTTTGGTCTTTTTTGGATGCAAAGTTTTTAATATTGATTCATTAGCTAATATTTGTACCGTACTAATATAAGGTATCAATAATTGGAGAAATTGAGTGCGAGTGCATGCGAATGCTCTGTACTATCTTCTCAATTTCCCTATAAATCTTTGTTTTTTTCCTAATAAATAAGATTTATTTTGAAAATTGACTTAAATGAATCAGGCTCCAAGTGTGAAGACATTTTAAGAATAGTTGAATTAACTTTTGCCTTATTCTTAAAGAGTTCCTTTGATGGAAACAAAGTAAGAATTTTAGATCAGAAGGAAAGAAAACACTTATGAACATGCATAATGCCTCCTCAACCTGAAAAGCAGGAACAGATAATAAATAGCAAAAATCAGATAAAAATAATTCTAGTATAATAGACACGATATTGCAAGTGCATTTAAAATTAGCAATGCATAACATTTATTTCCTTGACATTTGTCTTCCAAAGAGTTCAAAGTGTTTCAGTGTCAGTTGAAACAGGGGAAGAATCTCAGGGAAGGATCCTTCACATAAATAATAGGACCATTGGTAATAATGTCTCTCAGTTCTTTCTAAATCCATAAAGATGCATTTCCTGATGAGTGACTGAGCTGTGAAGAAAGAGATGAGAAGCCCTCATCCCTCTGAATTACTTGTGTCAGAATATTTTAACCATAGTACCACGGATAGTAAATTATCCTTATTAACAGGAAATATGTCTCAGATTGGAATCTGAGCAATTAGATGCGCAGAGAAAAAAGCTTTGACTCGCTCCTCATCTTTTAAAGATAAAGGAGAGCTTTTCTATGTACAAAGTCAGTTGTCAAGATAGCCTTATGGAATAAGAGTCTGCAGCATGGAATCCTGCTGCACAGCTGGGAAGCCCACGCCCCAGGTCTTCCTGATCCCAAATCCCTGGACCTGTCCCCCAACAAAGGCTGCCAAGCTGAGGTCATTTGCAATTGCTCTCTTAGGAGCTCTGGGGAAGGCGGAAGGAGCTAGATAGGATGGGATGGGAAGCGTGGAGGCCAAGAAAATTAAGGCCATTCCAATTTAAATTCAGCTTTAGCACAAGTCCACCCATCCCAGGTCCCTGTGAAGAAGAGCTGAAATTTACATTACTTCAGTTACAGGAAAAAAAAACAAAAGTTTACAGCTTAATGACCTAGAAAGCCCCACAATAGAATCAAAACTGAGCCCAGGCCAAGGACAGGAAGCCTCTATTAGAATGAGAACAGGCTCAATGCCCTTGAATGTCCCATATCAAAATGTAAACAGAACTTGAGGAATTGCTCCAGCCCTTCTGGAGGTCCCCAAGACCAGCCCTTAAAACTAAGCTAAAACCCATCTCCAAGTCCCTGCTTCACTCTGTTGGGTATACTTGGACACAAGCTCGAGCTTGTAAATAAACCCTCCTGTGTTTGCATCAGTGTCAGCTTCTCTGAGATAAAAAAACAAAACCAAAAGAAGCTCGGACACAGGTAGAGTAAACGCAGGGTTCTGAGAGAATCGGCGGAGACCCGGGACTTGGGAGCTCTTCTGTGGAAGCCCATGCAGACTGGGGGGAAGGATGCTCAGTCCCAGATCCAGAGGAACCAGAGACCCCACCCGCATCCTGCCCACCAGGGGGGTCTCAGGGAGCAGCACTGCACCGCCCACTGGAGGCCAGAGGTGCTGATGCCCACCCTGCCTCTGATCCCGAGTTGCATCTACCAAGCAGATGTGCACCTGATAATCAGCGCCAGCCCATCCCCAGACCCTGCACAGACCACTCACTGCCACCAAGTTGTCGGACCACAGAAGATGCAGAGATTCAGCTCTGCCTGGAAAGTAGGATCTAGCTTCCTTTGTACTTTGTGCTTTATTTTCATTTATTTTTTTATTTTTTTATTAATTGCCTTATTTTAATTTTTATGTATGTACCTTATATATTTCTTATTTTTTATTTTCATGGTACTTTAATTGTGTTTCATATTTTGGGATTTAGAGTCTTTGAAAATGCAGGCCAAAATAATCTGGTGTGTTTTTTGTTTTTTTTTGGAGGGCAGTTGTTATTGTTTTCCATGGTTTTTCTTTTTCTTCCCTCTTTCTTTTCTGGAAAAGGTAATGAGATGGAGAAATTCACCTCTATAAAATAATATGAGGTAGTACTCACAGCCAGGAAGTCCATCAATACACATATATGATGTCTAACTACAGTTTAAAACAATTATTATAAAGATAGCAGCTGGGCTGGAAAAGAGCACAGAAGAAAACTAGAGAATCCCTTACAGTAGAAATAAAAGAACTAAAATCTAGTCAGGCCAACGTTAAAAATGCTATAACTGAGATGCAGTCCCACGTAGAAGCCATAAAAACAAGAAAGGTTATGGACCACAAGACAGACGTAGGGAAGTCAGCCACTTATTAAAACAATAACATTCATATTTTAGGAGACTCAGAAGAGAGAGAGAGAACAGGTGGGCCTTGCTCAGCCATTAGAAACGACAAATACCCACCATTTGCTTCAACGTGAATGGAACTGGAAGGTATTATGCTGAGTGAAGTAACTCAATCGGAGAAGGACAAACATTGTATGTTCTCATTCATTTGGGGAATATAGATAATAGTGAAAGGGAATATAAGGGAACGGAGAAGAAATATGTGGGAATATCAGAAAGGGAGACAGAATATAAAGACTCCTAACTCAGGGAAATGAACTAGGGGTGATGGATGGGGAGGAGGGCGGGCGGTGGGGGTGAATGGGTGATGGGCACTGAGGGGGGCACTTGCCGGGATGAGCACTGGGTGTTATTCTGTATGCTGGCAAATTGAACACCATAAAAAATAAAATTATTATTAAAATAAAAGAAAGAAAGAGGGATCCCTGGGTGGCGCAATGGTTTAGCGCCTGCCTTTGGCCCAGGGTGCGATCCTGGAGACCCGGGATAGAATCCCACGTCAGGCTCCCAGTGCATGGAGCCTGCTTCTCCTCTGCCTGTGTCTCTGCCCTCTCTCTCTCTCTGTGACTATCATAAATAAATAAAAATTTAAAAAAATAACAAACATTAAAAAAAAAAGAAATGAAAGAAAAGAAAGAAAGAAGAAGAAAGAAAGAAGAAGAAAGAAAGAAAGAAAAAGAAGAAAAAAGAAAGAAAAAAAGATAGATTGGCACCTGGTTGGCTCAGTCAGTTAAGCTTCTGCCTTAGGCTCAGATCATGATCCAGGTCCCAAGGCAGACTCCCTGTTTAGCAGGGAACCTGCTTCTCCCTCTCCCTCTGCCCCTCTCGCTCATGCTTTTTCTCCTCTCTCTCTCTCTCTCATATAAATAAATAACATCTTTGAAAAAGAAACAAACAAAGAAACCCACAAGAAGAGAAATCTCCCATGTAGAAGAATTTCAAACAATTCGTGCAGACATACCACACTCAAGTTCATGAGCATATCTTCACACTTTTATGTGTGCAATACACATAGTAACTTCCTTCTGCAAAATATATTATGAAAAACCTAAAATAAGAATGATAATATAATAATAATAATAATAATAAATCACTTTACTACGGAGAAAGCTGACAAACACTACCTCAGCAAGATGATCAGATCGATACCAAGACTGAAAAATCATGTTGATAGTATCTATCCTTTATATGATATAATAAAATAGCAGTATATCTCTGTATATAATCCACAAAAACAGTTCAATCATGAGATAACAACAGACATGTCCCAACTGAGGGAAATTTTACAAAATACTCTACTTCTCAAAGTGTTCCATTCAACAACAACAAGGAAAGGCTGAAAGACTGTTACAATCCAGAGGAGGCTAAGAAAACAGGAGCACAAATGGAATGTGATATGAGGGATGGTAACTTAGCAAAGCTAAGGAA
>NW_023330157.1:0-23827 GCF_011100685.1 Canis lupus familiaris
GTGAGATGGTTAGCTGAACGCCTTGTCCAAAAGCATCTTACTTCTGAGAGTTGAGCCCACCCTCAGTCCCTCACAGTTCCACACTGCCTGCAGAGTGAGTTTCACACGTCTTCACCAGAGACGATTGCCAGAGGCTTCTGAGTACAAGTAACAATGCAGACCTGGAGGGTATCTCCAGGTGCAGTAGAGTGGTAATCTTGGAACCTCCTGACTCAGAGTACTGCTACCTTCTCACTGCCATAGGAATGCAGCTAGTTGACAGCTGGCTTCAAGACATGCTTCCCTGTGAGAGCTGAGGACAGGGCAGAACCCTCCCGCATCTGCCTGACTGTAGGAGTAGCTGCTAACATCCTATGTTAGTGGCTGGGAGAGGTTGCGGGAAAAGCATGTGTGAGCACTGGGCCTGAACTCCCGTGTATCTGAGTTGAATACAGCGATTTCCAATGGCCTTCTTCAATCACAGGTGTAGCTAGGTTCCAACTCCCATGTCCGAGTGGGTAGCAGACATCTGCCTCCCATGCATACACACTTCTGAGAGTTGAGCTTATGGCCTGTACCTCCACATCCAGCCTGCTGGTACCCTTGGCTTCTAAAAGGCCTAGGCTCGCTGTTTGACGGAAGTGCTGGGAGAGGTAATTGGAATCACCGGCACACAAGACTAGTGCCTCCAAGCTCAGTTCAGCGATTTTAGTAATTCCTGTGGTAGACTGGTGCTACATACTAAGTTCCATACGTGAGAGGTAGCTGAACGCCTTGTCCAAAACCATCTTACTTCTGAGAGTTGAGCTCAGCCTCAGTCCCTCACAGTTCCACACTGCCTGCAGAGTGAGTTTCGCAGGTCTTCAGCAGAGACGTTGCCAGAGGCTTCTGAGACGCAGGGTAACAATGCAGACCTGGAGGGTATCCCAGGTGCAGTAGACTGGTAATCTTGGAACCTCCTGACTCAGATACTGCTACCTTCTCACTGCCATAGGAATGCAGCTAGTTGACAGCTGGCTTCAAGACATGCTTCCCTGTGAGAGCTGAGGACAGGGCAGAACCCTCCCGCATGCTGCCTGACTGTAGGAGTAGCTGCTAACATCCTAATGTTAGTGGCTGGGAGAGGTTGCGGGAAAAGCATGTGTGAGCACTGGGCCTGAACTCCCGTGTATCTGAGTTGAATACAGCGATTTCCAATGGCTTTCTTCAATCACAGTGTAGCTAGGTTCCAATCCCATGTCCGAGCGGGTAGCAGACATCTGCCTCCCATGCATACACACTTCTGAGAGTTGAGCTTATGGCCTGTACCTCCACATCCAGCCTGCTGGTACCCTTGGCTTCTAAAAGGCCTAGGCTCGCTGTTTGACGGAAGTGCTGGGAGAGGTAATTGGAATCTCACCCGGCACACAAGACTAGTGCCTCCAAGCTCAGTTCAGCGATTTCCTAGTAATTCCTGTGGTAGACTGGTGCTACATACTAAGTTCCATACGTGAGAGGGTAGCTGAACGCCTTGTCCAAAACCATCTTACTTCTGAGAGTTGAGCTCAGCCTCAGTCCCTCACAGTTCCACACTGCCTGCAGAGTGAGTTTCGCAGGTCTTCAGCAGAGACGTTTGCCAGAGGCTTCTGAGACGCAGGGTAACAATGCAGACCTGGAGGGTATCCCCAGGTGCAGTCGACTGGTAATCTTGGAACCTCCTGACTCAGAATACTGCTACCTTCTCACTGCCATAGGAATGCAGCTAGTTGACAGCTGGCTTCAAGACATGCTTCCCTCTGAGAGAGCTGAGGACAGGGCAGAACCCTCCCGCATGCTGCCTGACTGTAGGAGTAGCTGCTAACATCCTAATGTTAGTGGCTGGGAGAGGTTGCGGGAAAAGCATGTGTGAGCACTGGGCCTGAACTCCCGTGTATCTGAGTTGAATACAGCGATTTCCAATGGCCTTCTTCAACACAGTGTAGCTAGGTTCCAACTATGTCCGAGTGGGTAGCAGAGCCTCAGCATCTACACCTTCTGAGAGTTGAGCTTATGGCCTCCATCATCCAGCCTGCTGGTACCCTTGGCTTCTAAAAGGCCTAGGCTCGCTGTTTGACGGAAGTGCTGGGAGAGGTAATTGGAATCCCGGCACACAAGACGAGTGCCTCCAAGCTCAGTTCACGATTTCCTAGTAATTCTGTGGTAGACTGGTGCTACATACTAAGTTCCATACGTGAGAGGGTAGCTGAACGCCTTGTCCAAAACCATCTTACTTCTGAGAGTTGAGCTCAGCCTCAGTCCCTCACAGTTCCACACTGCCTGCAGAGTGAGTTTCGCAGGTCTTCAGCAGAGACGTTTGCCAGAGGCTTCTGAGACGCAGGGTAACAATGCAGACCTGGAGGGTATCCCAGGTGCAGTGACTGGTAATCTTGGAACCTCCTGACTCAGAATACTGCTACCTTCTCACTGCCATAGGAATGCAGCTAGTTGAGCAGCTGGCTTCAAGACATGCTTCCCTGTGAGAGCTGAGGACAGGGCAGAACCCTCCCGCATGCTGCCTGACTGTAGGAGTAGCTGCTAACATCCTAATGTTAGTGGCTGGGAGAGGTTGCGGGAAAAGCATGTGTGAGCACTGGGCCTGAACTCCCGTGTATCTGAGTTGAATACAGCGATTTCCAACGGCTTCTCAACCAGAGTGTAGCTAGGTTCCAAATCCCATGTACGAGCGGGTAGCAGACATCTGCCTCCCATGCATACACATTCTGAGAGTTGAGCTTATGGCCTGTACCTCCACAGCCAGCCTGCTGGTACCCTTGGCTTCTAAAAGGCCTAGGCTCGCTGTTTGACGGAAGTGCTGGGAGAGGTAATTGGAATCTCCCGGCACACAAGACGAGTGCCTCCAAGCTCATTCACGATTTCCAGTAATTCTGTGGTAGACAGGTGCTACATACTAAGTTCCATATGTGAGAGGTAGCTGAACGCCTTGTCCAAAAGCATCTTACTTCTGAGAGTTGAGCTCCCTCAGTCCCTCACAGTTCCACACTGCCTGCAGAGTGAGTTTCACACGTCTTCACCAGAGACGATTGCCAGAGGCTTCTGAGTACAGTAACAATGCAGACCTGGAGGGTATCTCCAGGTGCAGTAGAGTGGTAATCTTGGAACCTCCTGACTCAGATACTGCTACCTTCTCACTGCCATAGGAATGCAGCTAGTTGACAGCTGGCTTCAAGACATGCTTCCCTGTGAGAGCTGAGGACAGGGCAGAACCCTCCCGCATCCTGCCTGACTGTAGGAGTAGCTGCTAACATTATGTTAGTGGCTGGGAGAGGTTGCGGGAAAAGCATGTGTGAGCACTGGGCCTGAACTCCCGTGTATCTGAGTTGAATACAGCGATTTCCAATGGCTTCTTCAATCACAGTGTAGCTAGGTTCCAATCCCATGTCCGTGGGGTAGCAGACATCTGCCTCCCATGCATACACACTTCTGAGAGTTGAGCTTATGGCCTGTACCTCCACATCCAGCCTGCTGGTACCCTTGGCTTCTAAAAGGCCTAGGCTCGCTGTTTGACGGAAGTGCTGGGAGAGGTAATTGGAATCACCCGGCACACAAGACTAGTGCCTCCAAGCTCAGTTCAGCGATTTCCTAGTAATTCCTGTGGTAGACTGGTGCTACATACTAAGTTCCATACGTGAGAGGTAGCTGAACGCCTTGTCCAAAACCATCTTACTTCTGAGAGTTGAGCTCAGCCTCAGTCCCTCACAGTTCCACACTGCCTGCAGAGTGAGTTTCGCAGGTCTTCAGCAGAGACGTTTGCCAGAGGCTTCTGAGACGCAAGGTAACAATGCAGACCTGGAGGGTATCCCCAGGTGCAGTAGACTGGTAATCTTGGAACCTCCTGACTCAGATACTGCTACCTTCTCACTGCCATAGGAATGCAGCTAGTTGACAGCTGGCTTCAAGACATGCTTCCCTGTGAGAGCTGAGGACAGGGCAGAACCCTCCCGCATGCTGACTGTAGGAGTAGCTGCTAACATCCTAATGTTAGTGGCTGGGAGAGGTTGCGGGAAAAGCATGTGTGAGCACTGGGCCTGAACTCCCGTGTATCTGAGTTGAATACAGCGATTTCCAACGGCTTCTCAATCAGAGTGTAGCTAGGTTCCAAATCCCATGTACGAGTGGGTAGCAGACATCTGCCTCCCATGCATACACACTTCTGAGAGTTGAGCTTATGGCCTGTACCTCCACATCCAGCCTGCTGGTACCCTTGGCTTCTAAAAGGCCTAGGCTCGCTGTTTGACGGAAGTGGGGAGAGGTAATTGGAATCACCCGGCACACAAGACGAGTGCCTCCAAGCTCATTCAGCGATTTCCTAGTAATTCTGTGGTAGACTGGTGCTACATACTAAGTTCCATATGAGAGGGTAGCTGAACGCCTTGTCCAAAAGCATCTTACTTCTGAGAGTTGAGCTCAGCCTCAGTCCCTCACAGTTCCACACTGCCTGCAGAGTGAGTTTCGCAGGTCTTCACCAGAGACGTTGCCAGAGGCTTCTGAGACAGTAACAATGCAGACCTGGAGGGTATCCCAGGTGCAGTAGACTGGTAATCTTGGAACCTCCTGACTCAGAGTACTGCTACCTTCTCACTGCCATAGGAATGCAGCTAGTTGACAGCTGGCTTCAAGACATGCTTCCCTGTGAGAGCTGAGGACAGGGCAGAACCCTCCCGCATGCTGCCTGACTGTAGGAGTAGCTGCTAACATCCTAATGTTAGTGGCTGGGAGAGGTTGCGGGAAAAGCATGTGTGAGCACTGGGCCTGAACTCCCGTGTATCTGAGTTGAATACAGCGATTTCCAATGGCCTTCTCAATCACAGTGTAGCTAGGTTCCAAATCCCATGTCCGAGTGGGTAGCAGACATCTGCCTCCCATGCATACACACTTCTGAGAGTTGAGCTTATGGCCTGTACCTCCACATCCAGCCTGCTGGTACCCTTGGCTTCTAAAAGGCCTAGGCTCGCTGTTTGACGGAAGTGCTGGGAGAGGTAATTGGAATCACCCGGCACACAAGACTAGTGCCTCCAAGCTCAGTTCAGCGATTTCCTAGTAATTCCTGTGGTAGACTGGTGCTACATACTAAGTTCCATACGTGAGAGGTAGCTGAACGCCTTGTCCAAAAGCATCTTACTTCTGAGAGTTGAGCTCAGCCTCAGTCCCTCACAGTTCCACACTGCCTGCAGAGTGAGTTTCGCAGGTCTTCAGCAGAGACGTTTGCCAGAGGCTTCTGAGACACAGGGTAACAATGCAGACCTGGAGGGTATCCCCAGGTGCAGTAGACTGGTAATCTTGGAACCTCCTGACTCAGAATACTGCTACCTTCTCACTGCCATAGGAATGCAGCTAGTTGACAGCTGGCTTCAAGACATGCTTCCCTGTGAGAGCTGAGGACAGGGCAGAACCCTCCCGCATCCTGCCTGACTGTAGGAGTAGCTGCTAACATCCTAATGTTAGTGGCTGGGAGAGGTTGCGGGAAAAGCATGTGTGAGCACTGGGCCTGAACTCCCGTGTATCTGAGTTGAATACAGCGATTTCCAACGGCTTTCTCAACAGAGTGTAGCTAGGTTCCAATCCCATGTACGAGCGGGTAGCAGACATCTGCCTCCCATGCATACACACTTCTGAGAGTTGAGCTTATGGCCTGTACCTCCACATCCAGCCTGCTGGTACCCTTGGCTTCTAAAAGGCCTAGGCTCGCTGTTTGACGGAAGTGCTGGGAGAGGTAATTGGAATCCCGGCACACAAGACTAGTGCCTCCAAGCTCAATTCACGATTTCCAGTAATTTTGTGGTAGACAGGTGCTACATACTAAGTTCCATATGTGAGGGTAGCTGAACGCCTTGTCCAAAGCATCTTACTTCTGAGAGTTGAGCACCCTCAGTCCCTCACAGTTCCACACTGCCTGCAGAGTGAGTTTCACACGTCTTCACCAGAGACGATTGCCAGAGGCTTCTGAGACAAGTAACAATGCAGACCTGGAGGGTATCCCAGGTGCAGTAGAGTGGTAATCTTGGAACCTCCTGACTCAGAGTACTGCTACCTTCTCACTGCCATAGGAATGCAGCTAGTTGACAGCTGGCTTCAAGACATGCTTCCCTGTGAGAGCTGAGGACAGGGCAGAACCCTCCCGCATCCTGCCTGACTGTAGGAGTAGCTGCTAACATCCTAATGTTAGTGGCTGGGAGAGGTTGCGGGAAAAGCATGTGTGAGCACTGGGCCTGAACTCCCGTGTATCTGAGTTGAATACAGCGATTTCCAACGGCTTTTCAATCACAGTGTAGCTAGGTTCCAATCCCATGTACGAGGGTAGCAGACATCTGCCTCCCATGCATACACACTTCTGAGAGTTGAGCTTATGGCCTGTACCTCCACATCCAGCCTGCTGGTACCCTTGGCTTCTAAAAGGCCTAGGCTCGCTGTTTGACGGAAGTGCTGGGAGAGGTAATTGGAATCCCGGCACACAAGACTAGTGCCTCCAAGCTCATTCAGCGATTTCCTAGTAATTCTGTGGTAGACTGGTGCTACATACTAAGTTCCATACGTGAGAGGGTAGCTGAACGCCTTGTCCAAAAGCATCTTACTTCTGAGAGTTGAGCTCAGCCTCAGTCCCTCACAGTTCCACACTGCCTGCAGAGTGAGTTTCGCAGGTCTTCAGCAGAGACGTTTGCCAGAGGCTTCTGAGACGCAGGGTAACAATGCAGACCTGGAGGGTATCCCAGGTGACTGGTAATCTTGGAACCTCCTGACTCAGATACTGCTACTCACTGCCATAGGAATGCAGCTAGTTGACAGCTGGCTTCAAGACATGCTTCCCTGTGAGAGCTGAGGACAGGGCAGAACCCTCCCGCATCCTGCCTGACTGTAGGAGTAGCTGCTAACATCCTAATGTTAGTGGCTGGGAGAGGTTGCGGGAAAAGCATGTGTGAGCACTGGGCCTGAACTCCCGTGTATCTGAGTTGAATACAGCGATTTCCAACGGCTTCTCAACCAGAGTGTAGCTAGGTTCCAATCCCATGTCCGAGGGTAGCAGACATCTGCCTCCCATGCATACACACTTCTGAGAGTTGAGCTTATGGCCTGTACCTCCACATCCAGCCTGCTGGTACCCTTGGCTTCTAAAAGGCCTAGGCTCGCTGTTTGACGGAAGTGCTGGGAGAGGTAATTGGAATCCGGCACACAAGACTAGTGCCTCCAAGCTCATTCACGATTTAGTAATTTGTGGTAGAGGTGCTACATACTAAGTTCCATATGTGAGAGGTAGCTGAACGCCTTGTCCAAAAGCATCTTACTTCTGAGAGTTGAGCTCAGCCTCAGTCCCTCACAGTTCCACACTGCCTGCAGAGTGAGTTTCGCACGTCTTCACCAGAGACGATTGCCAGAGGCTTCTGAGGAGTAAGTAACAATGCAGACCTGGAGGGTATCCCAGGTGCAGTAGACTGGTAATCTTGGAACCTCCTGACTCAGATACTGCTACCTTCTCACTGCCATAGGAATGCAGCTAGTTGACAGCTGGCTTCAAGACATGCTTCCCTGTGAGAGCTGAGGACAGGGCAGAACCCTCCCGCATCCTGCCTGACTGTAGGAGTAGCTGCTAACATTATGTTAGTGGCTGGGAGAGGTTGCGGGAAAAGCATGTGTGAGCACTGGGCCTGAACTCCCGTGTATCTGAGTTGAATACAGCGATTTCCAATGGCTTCTCAAACAGTGTAGCTAGGTTCCAATCCCATGTCCGAGTGGGTAGCAGACATCTGCCTCCCATGCATACACACTTCTGAGAGTTGAGCTTATGGCCTGTACCTCCACATCCAGCCTGCTGGTACCCTTGGCTTCTAAAAGGCCTAGGCTCGCTGTTTGACGGAAGTGCTGGGAGAGGTAATTGGAATCACCCGGCACACAAGACTAGTGCCTCCAAGCTCAGTTCAGCGATTTCCTAGTAATTCCTGTGGTAGACTGGTGCTACATACTAAGTTCCATACGTGAGAGGGTAGCTGAACGCCTTGTCCAAAACCATCTTACTTCTGAGAGTTGAGCTCAGCCTCAGTCCCTCACAGTTCCACACTGCCTGCAGAGTGAGTTTCGCAGGTCTTCAGCAGAGACGTTTGCCAGAGGCTTCTGAGACGCAGGGTAACAATGCAGACCTGGAGGGTATCCCAGGTGCAGTAGACTGGTAATCTTGGAACCTCCTGACTCAGAATACTGCTACCTTCTCACTGCCATAGGAATGCAGCTAGTTGACAGCTGGCTTCAAGACATGCTTCCCTGTGAGAGCTGAGGACAGGGCAGAACCCTCCCGCATCCTGCCTGACTGTAGGAGTAGCTGCTAACATCCTAATGTTAGTGGCTGGGAGAGGTTGCGGGAAAAGCATGTGTGAGCACTGGGCCTGAACTCCCGTGTATCTGAGTTGAATACAGCGATTTCCAACGGCTTTCCTCAACCAGAGTGTAGCTAGGTTCCAAATCCCATGTACGAGCGGGTAGCAGACATCTGCCTCCCATGCATACACACTTCTGAGAGTTGAGCTTATGGCCTGTACCTCCACATCCAGCCTGCTGGTACCCTTGGCTTCTAAAAGGCCTAGGCTCGCTGTTTGACGGAAGTGCTGGGAGAGGTAATTGGAATCTCCGGCACACAAGACGAGTGCCTCCAAGCTCATTCACGATTTCCTAGTAATTCTGTGGTAGACAGGTGCTACATACTAAGTTCCATATGTGAGAGGTAGCTGAACGCCTTGTCCAAAAGCATCTTACTTCTGAGAGTTGAGCTCACCCTCAGTCCCTCACAGTTCCACACTGCCTGCAGAGTGAGTTTCACACGTCTTCACCAGAGACGATTGCCAGAGGCTTCTGAGTACAAGTAACAATGCAGACCTGGAGGGTATCTCCAGGTGCAGTAGAGTGGTAATCTTGGAAACTCCTGACTCAGAGTACTGCTACCTTCTCACTGCCATAGGAATGCAGCTAGTTGACAGCTGGCTTCAAGACATGCTTCCCTGTGAGAGCTGAGGACAGGGCAGAACCCTCCCGCATCCTGCCTGACTGTAGGAGTAGCTGCTAACATTCTAATGTTAGTGGCTGGGAGAGGTTGCGGGAAAAGCATATGTGAGCACTGGGCCTGAACTCCCGTGTATCTGAGTTGAATACAGCGATTTCCAATGGCCTTCTTCAATCACAGTGTAGCTAGGTTCCAACTCCCATGTCCGAGTGGGTAGCAGACATCTGCCTCCCATGCATACACACTTCTGAGAGTTGAGCTTATGGCCTGTACCTCCACATCCAGCCTGCTGGTACCCTTGGCTTCTAAAAGGCCTAGGCTCGCTGTTTGACGGAAGTGCTGGGAGAGGTAATTGGAATCACCCGGCACACAAGACTAGTGCCTCCAAGCTCAGTTCAGCGATTTCCTAGTAATTCCTGTGGTAGACTGGTGCTACATACTAAGTTCCATATGTGAGAAGGTAGCTGAACGCCTTGTCCAAAACCATCTTACTTCTGAGAGTTGAGCTCAGCCTCAGTCCCTCACAGTTCCACACTGCCTGCAGAGTGAGTTTCGCAGGTCTTCAGCAGAGACGTTTGCCAGAGGCTTCTGAGACGCAGGGTAACAATGCAGACCTGGAGGGTATCCCAGGTGCAGTAGACTGGTAATCTTGGAACCTCCTGACTCAGATACTGCTACCTTCTCACTGCCATAGGAATGCAGCTAGTTGACAGCTGGCTTCAAGACATGCTTCCCTGTGAGAGCTGAGGACAGGGCAGAACCCTCCCGCATGCTGCCTGACTGTAGGAGTAGCTGCTAACATCCTAATGTTAGTGGCTGGGAGAGGTTGCGGGAAAAGCATGTGTGAGCACTGGGCCTGAACTCCCGTGTATCTGAGTTGAATACAGCGATTTCCAACGGCTTTCTCAACCAGAGTGTAGCTAGGTTCCAAATCCCATGTACGAGCGGGTAGCAGACATCTGCCTCCCATGCATACACACTTCTGAGAGTTGAGCTTATGGCCTGTACCTCCACATCCAGCCTGCTGGTACCCTTGGCTTCTAAAAGGCCTAGGCTCGCTGTTTGACGGAAGTGCTGGGAGAGGTAATTGGAATCCCGGCACACAAGACTAGTGCCTCCAAGCTCAGTTCAGCGATTTCCTAGTAATTCCTGTGGTAGACTGGTGCTACATACTAAGTTCCATACGTGAGAGGCTGAACGCCTTGTCCAAAACCATCTTACTTCTGAGAGTTGAGCTCAGCCTCAGTCCCTCACAGTTCCACACTGCCTGCAGAGTGAGTTTCACAGGTCTTCAGCAGAGACGTTGCCAGAGGCTTCTGAGACGCAGGGTAACAATGCAGACCTGGAGGGTATCCCAGGTGCAGTAGACTGGTAATCTTGGAACCTCCTGACTCAGATACTGCTACCTTCTCACTGCCATAGGAATGCAGCTAGTTGACAGCTGGCTTCAAGACATGCTTCCCTGTGAGAGCTGAGGACAGGGCAGAACCCTCCCGCATCCTGCCTGACTGTAGGAGTAGCTGCTAACATCCTAATGTTAGTGGCTGGGAGAGGTTGCGGGAAAAGCATGTGTGAGCACTGGGCCTGAACTCCCGTGTATCTGAGTTGAATACAGCGATTTCCAATGGCTTCTCAACCAGAGTGTAGCTAGGTTCCAAATCCCATGTCCGAGGGTAGCAGACATCTGCCTCCCATGCATACACACTTCTGAGAGTTGAGCTTATGGCCTGTACCTCCACATCCAGCCTGCTGGTACCCTTGGCTTCTAAAAGGCCTAGGCTCGCTGTTTGACGGAAGTGCTGGGAGAGGTAATTGGAATCTCCGGCACACAAGACGAGTGCCTCCAAGCTCATTCACGATTTCCAGTAATTCTTGTGGTAGACAGGTGCTACATACTAAGTTCCATAGTGAGAGGTAGCTGAACGCCTTGTCCAAAAGCATCTTACTTCTGAGAGTTGAGCTCAGCCTCAGTCCCTCACAGTTCCACACTGCTGCAGAGTGAGTTTCACACGTCTTCACCAGAGACGTTGCCAGAGGCTTCTGAGACAAGTAACAATGCAGACCTGGAGGGTATCCAGGTGCAGTAGACTGGTAATCTTGGAACCTCCTGACTCAGATACTGCTACTTCTCACTGCCATAGGAATGCAGCTAGTTGACAGCTGGCTTCAAGACATGCTTCCCTGTGAGAGCTGAGGACAGGGCAGAACCCTCCCGCATCCTGCCTGACTGTAGGAGTAGCTGCTAACATCCTAATGTTAGTGGCTGGGAGAGGTTGCGGGAAAAGCATGTGTGAGCACTGGGCCTGAACTCCCGTGTATCTGAGTTGAATACAGCGATTTCCAACGGCTTTCTCAACCAGAGTGTAGCTAGGTTCCAAATCCCATGTACGAGCGGGTAGCAGACATCTGCCTCCCATGCATACACACTTCTGAGAGTTGAGCTTATGGCCTGTACCTCCACATCCAGCCTGCTGGTACCCTTGGCTTCTAAAAGGCCTAGGCTCGCTGTTTGACGGAAGTGCTGGGAGAGGTAATTGGAATCTCCCGGCACACAAGACGAGTGCCTCCAAGCTCATTCACGATTTCCAGTAATTCTGTGGTAGACAGGTGCTACATACTAAGTTCCATATGTGAGAGGTAGCTGAACGCCTTGTCCAAAAGCATCTTACTTCTGAGAGTTGAGCTCAGCCTCAGTCCCTCACAGTTCCACACTGCCTGCAGAGTGAGTTTCACACGTCTTCACCAGAGACGATTGCCAGAGGCTTCTGAGACAAGGTTAACAATGCAGACCTGGAGGGTATCTCCAGGTGCAGGTAGAGTGGTAATCTTGGAACCTCCTGACTCAGAATACTGCTACCTTCTCACTGCCCCTAGGAATGCAGCTATTGACAGCTGGGCTCAAGACCATGCTTCCCTGGAGAGCTGAGGACAGGGGCAGAACCCTCCCGCATCCTGCCTTGACTGTAGGAGTAGCTGCTAACATCCTTAAGTAGTGGCGGGGAGAGGGTTGCGGGAAAGCATGTGTGAGCACTGGGCCCTGAACTCCGGTATCTGAGTTGAATACAGCGATTTCCAACGGCTTTCCTCAATACAGAGTTGTAGCCAGGTTCCAAATCCCATGTCCGAGGGGTAGCAGACATCTGCCTCCCATGCATACCACTTCTGAGAGTTGAGCTTATGGCCTGTACCTCCACAAGCCAGCCTGCTGGTACCCTTGGCTTCTAAAAGGCCTAGGCTCGCTGTTTGACGGAAGTGCTGGGAGAGGTAATTGGAATCACCCGGCACACAAGACTAGTGCCTCCAAGCTCAGTTCAGCGATTTCCTAGTAATTCTGTGGTAGACTGGTGCTACATACTAAGTTCCATACGTGAGGGTAGCTGAACGCCTTGTCCAAAAGCATCTTACTTCTGAGAGTTGAGCTCAGCCTCAGTCCCTCACAGTTCCACACTGCCTGCAGAGTGAGTTTCGCAGGTCTTCCAGAGACGTTTGCCAGAGGCTTCTGAGACGCAAACAATGCAGACCTGGAGGGTATCCCAGGTGCAGTAGAGTGGTAATCTTGGAACCTCCTGACTCAGATACTGCTACCTTCTCACTGCCATAGGAATGCAGCTAGTTGACAGCTGGCTTCAAGACATGCTTCCCTGTGAGAGCTGAGGACAGGGCAGAACCCTCCCGCATCCTGCCTGACTGTAGGAGTAGCTGCTAACATCCTAATGTTAGTGGCTGGGAGAGGTTGCGGGAAAAGCATGTGTGAGCACTGGGCCTGAACTCCCGTGTATCTGAGTTGAATACAGCGATTTCCAACGGCTTTCTCAACCAGAGTGTAGCTAGGTTCCAAATCCCATGTACGAGTGGGTAGCAGACATCTGCCTCCCATGCATACACACTTCTGAGAGTTGAGCTTATGGCCTGTACCTCCACATCCAGCCTGCTGGTACCCTTGGCTTCTAAAAGGCCTAGGCTCGCTGTTTGACGGAAGTGCTGGGAGAGGTAATTGGAATCTCCCGGCACACAAGACGAGTGCCTCCAAGCTCAATTCACGATTTCCCAGTAATTCTGTGGTAGACAGGTGCTACATACTAAGTTCCATATGTGAGAGGTAGCTGAACGCCTTGTCCAAAAGCATCTTACTTCTGAGAGTTGAGCTCAGCCTCAGTCCCTCACAGTTCCACACTGCCTGCAGAGTGAGTTTCACGTCTTCACCAGAGACGATTGCCAGAGGCTTCTGAGTACAAGTAACAATGCAGACCTGGAGGGTATCTCCAGGTGCAGTAGAGTGGTAATCTTGGAACCTCCTGACTCAGAGTACTGCTACCTTCTCACTGCCATAGGAATGCAGCTAGTTGACAGCTGGCTTCAAGACATGCTTCCCTGTGAGAGCTGAGGACAGGGCAGAACCCTCCCGCATCCTGCCTGACTGTAGGAGTAGCTGCTAACATCCTAATGTTAGTGGCTGGGAGAGGTTGCGGGAAAAGCATGTGTGAGCACTGGGCCTGAACTCCCGTGTATCTGAGTTGAATACAGCGATTTCCAACGGCTTTCTCAATCAGAGTGTAGCTAGGTTCCAATCCCATGTCCGAGTGGGTAGCAGACATCTGCCTCCCATGCATACACACTTCTGAGAGTTGAGCTTATGGCCTGTACCTCCACATCCAGCCTGCTGGTACCCTTGGCTTCTAAAAGGCCTAGGCTCGCTGTTTGACGGAAGTGCTGGGAGAGGTAATTGGAATCACCCGGCACACAAGACTAGTGCCTCCAAGCTCAGTTCAGCGATTTCCTAGTAATTCCTGTGGTAGACTGGTGCTACATACTAAGTTCCATACGTGAGAGGGTAGCTGAACGCCTTGTCCAAAAGCATCTTACTTCTGAGAGTTGAGCTCAGCCTCAGTCCCTCACAGTTCCACACTGCCTGCAGAGTGAGTTTCGCAGGTCTTCAGCAGAGACGTTGCCAGAGGCTTCTGAGACGCAGGGTAACAATGCAGACCTGGAGGGTATCCCAGGTGCAGTAGACTGGTAATCTTGGAACCTCCTGACTCAGAATACTGCTACCTTCTCACTGCCATAGGAATGCAGCTAGTTGACAGCTGGCTTCAAGACATGCTTCCCTGTGAGAGCTGAGGACAGGGCAGAACCCTCCCGCATCCTGCCTGACTGTAGGAGTAGCTGCTAACATCCTAATGTTAGTGGCTGGGAGAGGTTGCGGGAAAAGCATGTGTGAGCACTGGGCCTGAACTCCCGTGTATCTGAGTTGAATACAGCGATTTCCAACGGCTTTCCTCAACCAGAGTGTAGCTAGGTTCCAAATCCCATGTACGAGCGGGTAGCAGACATCTGCCTCCCATGCATACACACTTCTGAGAGTTGAGCTTATGGCCTGTACCTCCACATCCAGCCTGCTGGTACCCTTGGCTTCTAAAAGGCCTAGGCTCGCTGTTTGACGGAAGTGCTGGGAGAGGTAATTGGAATCACCCGGCACACAAGACGAGTGCCTCCAAGCTCATTCACGATTTCCAGTAATTCTGTGGTAGAGGTGCTACATACTAAGTTCCATACGTGAGAGGTAGCTGAACGCCTTGTCCAAAAGCATCTTACTTCTGAGAGTTGAGCTCAGCCTCAGTCCCTCACAGTTCCACACTGCCTGCAGAGTGAGTTTCACGTCTTCAGCAGAGACGTTTGCCAGAGGCTTCTGAGACGGTAACAATGCAGACCTGGAGGGTATCCCAGGTGCAGTAGACTGGTAATCTTGGAACCTCCTGACTCAGATACTGCTACCTTCTCACTGCCATAGGAATGCAGCTAGTTGACAGCTGGCTTCAAGACATGCTTCCCTGTGAGAGCTGAGGACAGGGCAGAACCCTCCCGCATCCTGCCTGACTGTAGGAGTAGCTGCTAACATCCTAATGTTAGTGGCTGGGAGAGGTTGCGGGAAAAGCATGTGTGAGCACTGGGCCTGAACTCCCGTGTATCTGAGTTGAATACAGCGATTTCCAATGGCTTCTTCAATCACAGTGTAGCTAGGTTCCAATCCCATGTCCGAGTGGGTAGCAGACATCTGCCTCCCATGCATACACACTTCTGAGAGTTGAGCTTATGGCCTGTACCTCCACATCCAGCCTGCTGGTACCCTTGGCTTCTAAAAGGCCTAGGCTCGCTGTTTGACGGAAGTGCTGGGAGAGGTAATTGGAATCACCCGGCACACAAGACTAGTGCCTCCAAGCTCAGTTCACGATTTCCTAGTAATTCTGTGGTAGACTGGTGCTACATACTAAGTTCCATACGTGAGAGGGTAGCTGAACGCCTTGTCCAAAAGCATCTTACTTCTGAGAGTTGAGCTCAGCCTCAGTCCCTCACAGTTCCACACTGCCTGCAGAGTGAGTTTCGCAGGTCTTCAGCAGAGACGTTTGCCAGAGGCTTCTGAGACAGGTAACAATGCAGACCTGGAGGGTATCCCAGGTGCAGTAGACTGGTAATCTTGGAACCTCCTGACTCAGATACTGCTACCTTCTCACTGCCATAGGAATGCAGCTAGTTGACAGCTGGCTTCAAGACATGCTTCCCTGTGAGAGCTGAGGACAGGGCAGAACCCTCCCGCATGCTGCCTGACTGTAGGAGTAGCTGCTAACATCCTAATGTTAGTGGCTGGGAGAGGTTGCGGGAAAAGCATGTGTGAGCACTGGGCCTGAACTCCCGTGTATCTGAGTTGAATACAGCGATTTCCAACGGCTTCTCAATCAGAGTGTAGCTAGGTTCCAATCCCATGTACGAGTGGGTAGCAGACATCTGCCTCCCATGCATACACACTTCTGAGAGTTGAGCTTATGGCCTGTACCTCCACATCCAGCCTGCTGGTACCCTTGGCTTCTAAAAGGCCTAGGCTCGCTGTTTGACGGAAGTGCTGGGAGAGGTAATTGGAATCCCGGCACACAAGACTAGTGCCTCCAAGCTCAGTTCACGATTTCCTAGTAATTCTGTGGTAGACTGGTGCTACATACTAAGTTCCATACGTGAGAGGGTAGCTGAACGCCTTGTCCAAAAGCATCTTACTTCTGAGAGTTGAGCTCAGCCTCAGTCCCTCACAGTTCCACACTGCCTGCAGAGTGAGTTTCGCAGGTCTTCACCAGAGACGTTTGCCAGAGGCTTCTGAGACAGGGTAACAATGCAGACCTGGAGGGTATCCCAGGTGCAGTAGACTGGTAATCTTGGAACCTCCTGACTCAGATACTGCTACCTTCTCACTGCCATAGGAATGCAGCTAGTTGACAGCTGGCTTCAAGACATGCTTCCCTGTGAGAGCTGAGGACAGGGCAGAACCCTCCCGCATCCTGCCTGACTGTAGGAGTAGCTGCTAACATCCTAATGTTAGTGGCTGGGAGAGGTTGCGGGAAAAGCATGTGTGAGCACTGGGCCTGAACTCCCGTGTATCTGAGTTGAATACAGCGATTTCCAACGGCTTTCTCAACCAGAGTGTAGCTAGGTTCCAAATCCCATGTACGAGGGTAGCAGACATCTGCCTCCCATGCATACACACTTCTGAGAGTTGAGCTTATGGCCTGTACCTCCACATCCAGCCTGCTGGTACCCTTGGCTTCTAAAAGGCCTAGGCTCGCTGTTTGACGGAAGTGCTGGGAGAGGTAATTGGAATCCCGGCACACAAGACGAGTGCCTCCAAGCTCATTCACGATTTCCCAGTAATTCTGTGGTAGACTGGTGCTACATACTAAGTTCCATATGTGAGAGGTAGCTGAACGCCTTGTCCAAAAGCATCTTACTTCTGAGAGTTGAGCTCACCCTCAGTCCCTCACAGTTCCACACTGCCTGCAGAGTGAGTTTCACAGGTCTTCACCAGAGACGATTGCCAGAGGCTTCTGAGTACAAGTAACAATGCAGACCTGGAGGGTATCCAGGTGCAGTAGAGTGGTAATCTTGGAACCTCCTGACTCAGATACTGCTACCTTCTCACTGCCATAGGAATGCAGCTAGTTGACAGCTGGCTTCAAGACATGCTTCCCTGTGAGAGCTGAGGACAGGGCAGAACCCTCCCATCCTGCCTGTGACTGTAGGAGTAGCTGCTAACATCCTAATGTTAGTGGCTGGGAGAGGTTGCGGGAAAAGCATGTGTGAGCACTGGGCCTGAACTCCCGTGTATCTGAGTTGAATACAGCGATTTCCAACGGCTTTCTCAATCAGAGTGTAGCTAGGTTCCAAATCCCATGTCCGAGTGGGTAGCAGACATCTGCCTCCCATGCATACACACTTCTGAGAGTTGAGCTTATGGCCTGTACCTCCACATCCAGCCTGCTGGTACCCTTGGCTTCTAAAAGGCCTAGGCTCGCTGTTTGACGGAAGTGCTGGGAGAGGTAATTGGAATCACCCGGCACACAAGACTAGTGCCTCCAAGCTCATTCAGCGATTTCCTAGTAATTCCTGTGGTAGACTGGTGCTACATACTAAGTTCCATGTGAGAGGTAGCTGAACGCCTTGTCCAAAAGCATCTTACTTCTGAGAGTTGAGCTCAGCCTCAGTCCCTCACAGTTCCACACTGCCTGCAGAGTGAGTTTCGCAGGTCTTCAGCAGAGACGATTGCCAGAGGCTTCTGAGACGCAGTAACAATGCAGACCTGGAGGGTATCCAGGTGCAGTAGACTGGTAATCTTGGAACCTCCTGACTCAGATACTGCTACCTTCTCACTGCCATAGGAATGCAGCTAGTTGACAGCTGGCTTCAAGACATGCTTCCCTGTGAGAGCTGAGGACAGGGCAGAACCCTCCCGCATCCTGCCTGACTGTAGGAGTAGCTGCTAACATCCTAATGTTAGTGGCTGGGAGAGGTTGCGGGAAAAGCATGTGTGAGCACTGGGCCTGAACTCCCGTGTATCTGAGTTGAATACAGCGATTTCCAACGGCTTTCTCAACCAGAGTGTAGCTAGGTTCCAAATCCCATGTACGAGCGGGTAGCAGACATCTGCCTCCCATGCATACACACTTCTGAGAGTTGAGCTTATGGCCTGTACCTCCACATCCAGCCTGCTGGTACCCTTGGCTTCTAAAAGGCCTAGGCTCGCTGTTTGACGGAAGTGCTGGGAGAGGTAATTGGAATCCCGGCACACAAGACTAGTGCCTCCAAGCTCATTCAGCGATTTCCTAGTAATTCTGTGGTAGACTGGTGCTACATACTAAGTTCCATACGTGAGAGGTAGCTGAACGCCTTGTCCAAAAGCATCTTACTTCTGAGAGTTGAGCTCAGCCTCAGTCCCTCACAGTTCCACACTGCCTGCAGAGTGAGTTTCGCAGGTCTTCCAGAGACGTTTGCCAGAGGCTTCTGAGACGCGGTAACAATGCAGACCTGGAGGGTATCCCAGGTGCAGTAGACTGGTAATCTTGGAACCTCCTGACTCAATACTGCTACCTTCTCACTGCCATAGGAATGCAGCTAGTTGACAGCTGGCTTCAAGACATGCTTCCCTGTGAGAGCTGAGGACAGGGCAGAACCCTCCCGCATGCTGCCTGACTGTAGGAGTAGCTGCTAACATCCTAATGTTAGTGGCTGGGAGAGGTTGCGGGAAAAGCATGTGTGAGCACTGGGCCTGAACTCCCGTGTATCTGAGTTGAATACAGCGATTTCCAACGGCTTTTCCTCACAGAGTGTAGCTAGGTTCCAAATCCCATGTACGAGTGGGTAGCAGACATCTGCCTCCCATGCATACACACTTCTGAGAGTTGAGCTTATGGCCTGTACCTCCACATCCAGCCTGCTGGTACCCTTGGCTTCTAAAAGGCCTAGGCTCGCTGTTTGACGGAAGTGCTGGGAGAGGTAATTGGAATCACCCGGCACACAAGACTAGTGCCTCCAAGCTCATTCACGATTTCCAGTAATTCTGTGGTAGAGGTGCTACATACTAAGTTCCATACGTGAGAGGTAGCTGAACGCCTTGTCCAAAAGCATCTTACTTCTGAGAGTTGAGCTCAGCCTCAGTCCCTCACAGTTCCACACTGCCTGCAGAGTGAGTTTCGCACGTCTTCAGCAGAGACGTTTGCCAGAGGCTTCTGAGACGCAGTAACAATGCAGACCTGGAGGGTATCCCAGGTGCAGTAGAGTGGTAATCTTGGAACCTCCTGACTCAGAATACTGCTACCTTCTCACTGCCATAGGAATGCAGCTAGTTGACAGCTGGCTTCAAGACATGCTTCCCTGTGAGAGCTGAGGACAGGGCAGAACCCTCCCGCATCCTGCCTGACTGTAGGAGTAGCTGCTAACATCCTAATGTTAGTGGCTGGGAGAGGTTGCGGGAAAAGCATGTGTGAGCACTGGGCCTGAACTCCCGTGTATCTGAGTTTGAATACAGCGATTTCCAACGGCTTTCCTCAACCAGAGTGTAGCTAGGTTCCAAATCCCATGTACGAGCGCGGGTGGTAGCAGACATCTGCCTCCCATGCATACACACTTCTGAGAGTTGAGCTTATGGCCTGTACCTCCACATCCAGCCTGCTGGTACCCTTGGCTTCTAAAAGGCCTAGGCTCGCTGTTTGACGGAAGTGCTGGGAGAGGTAATTGGAATCACCCAGGCCACACAAGACCTAGTGCCTCCAAGCTCAGTTCAGCGATTTCCTAGTAATTCCTGTGGTAGACTGGGTGCTACATACTAAGTTCCATACGTGAGAGGGTAAGCATGAACGCTCTTGTCCAAACCACTCTATTTCTGAGAGTTGAGCGTCAGCCTCAGTCCCTCACAGTCCACACTGCCTGCAGAGTGAGTTTCGCAGGTCTTCAGCAGAGACGTTTGCCAGAGGTTTCTGAGACGCAGGGTGGTAACAATGCAGACCTGGAGGGTATCTCCAGGTGCAGTAGACTGGTATCTTGGAACCTCCTGACTCAGAGTACTGCTACCTTCTCACTGCCATAGGAATGCAGCTAGTTGACAGCTAGCTGGCTTCAAGACATGCTTCCGTGTGAGAGCTGAGGACAGGGCAGAACCCTCCCGCATGCTGCCTGACTGTAGGAGTAGCTGCTAACATCCTAATGTTAGTGGCTGGGAGAGGTTGCGGAAAAGCATGTGTGAGCACTGGGCCTGAACTCCCGTGTATCTGAGTTGAATACAGCGATTTCCAACGGCCTTTCCTCAACCAGAGTGTAGCAGGTTCCAAATCCCATGTACGAGCGGGTAGCAGACCTCTGCCTCCCATGCATACACACTTCTGAGAGTTGAGCTTATGGCCTGTACCTCCACATCCAGCCTGCTGGTACCCTTGGCTTCTAAAGGCCTAGGCTCGCTGTTTGACGGAAGTGCTGGGAGAGGTAATTGGAATCTCCCGGCACACAAGACGAGTGCCTCCAAGCTCAATTCACGATTTCCCAGTAATTCTTGTGGTAGACAGGTGCTACATACTAAGTTCCATATGTGAGATGGTAGCTGAACGCCTTGTCCAAAAGCATCTTACTTCTGAGAGTTGAGCCCACCCTCAGTCCCTCACACTTCCACACTGCCTGCAGAGTGAGTTTCACACGTCTTCACCAGAGACGATTGCCAGAGGCTTCTGAGTACAAGTTAACAATGCAGACCTGGAGGGTATCTCCAGGTGCAGTAGAGTGGTAATCTTGGAACCTCCTGACTCAGAGTACTGCTACCTTCTCACTGCCATAGGAATGCAGCTAGTTGACAGCTGGCTTCAAGACATGCTTCCCTGTGAGAGCTGAGGACAGGGCAGAACCCTCCCGCATGCTGCCTGACTGTAGAAGTAGCTGCTAACATCCTTATATTAGTGGCTGGGAGAGGTTGCGGGAAAAGCATGTGTGAGCACTGGGCCTGAACTCCCGTGTATCTGAGTTGAATACAGCGATTTCCAATGGCCTTCTTCAATCACAGTGTAGCTAGGTTCCAACTCCCATGTCCGAGTGGGTAGCAGACATCTGCCTCCCATGCATACACACTTCTGAGAGTTGAGCTTATGGCCTGTACCTCCACATCCAGCCTGCTGGTACCCTTGGCTTCTAAAAGGCCTAGGCTCGCTGTTTGACGGAAGTGCTGGGAGAGGTAATTGGAATCACCAGGCACACAAGACTAGTGCCTCCAAGCTCAGTTCAGCGATTTCCTAGTAATTCCTGTGGTAGACTGGTGCTACATACTAAGTTCCATACGTGAGAGGGTAGCTGAACGCCTTGTCCAAAACCACCTTATTTCTGAGAGTTGAGCTCAGCCTCAGTCCCTCACAGTTCCACACTGCCTGCAGAGTGAGTTTCGCAGGTCTTCAGCAGAGACGTTTGCCAGAGGCTTCTGAGACGCAGGGTAACAATGCAGACCTGGAGGGTATCCCCAGGTGCAGCAGACTGGTAATCTTGGAACCTCCTGACTCAGAATACTGCTACCTTCTCACTGCCATAGGAATGCAGCTAGTTGACAGCTAGCTGGCTTCAAGACATGCTTCCCTGAGAGAGCTGAGGACAGGGCAGAACCCTCCCGCATGCTGCCTGACTGTAGGAGTAGCTGCTAACATCCTAATGTTAGTGGCTGGGAGAGGTTGCGGGAAAAGCATGTGTGAGCACTGGGCCTGAACTCCCGTGTATCTGAGTTGAATACAGCGATTTCCAACGGCTTTCCTCAACCAGAGTGTAGCTAGGTTCCAAATCCCATGTACGAGCGGGTAGCAGACATCTGCCTCCCATGCATACACACTTCTGAGAGTTGAGCTTATGGCCTGTACCTCCACATCCAGCCTGCTGGTACCCTTGGCTTCTAAAGGCCTAGGCTCGCTGTTTGACGGAAGTGCTGGGAGAGGTAATTGGAATCACCCGGCACACAAGACTAGTGCCTCCAAGCTCAGTTCAGCGATTTCCTAGTAATTCCTGTGGTAGACTGGTGCTACATACTAAGTTCCATACGTGAGAGGGTAGCTGAACGCCTTGTCCAACACCATCTTACTTCTGAGAGTTGAGCTCAGCCTCAGTCCCTCACAGTTCCACACTGCCTGCAGAGTGAGTTTCGCAGGTCTTCAGCAGAGACGTTAGCCAGAGGCTTCTGAGACGCAGGGGTAACAATGCAGACCTGGAGGGTATCCCCAGGTGCAGTAGACTGGTAATCTTGGAACCTCCTGACTCAGAATACTGCTACCTTCTCACTGCCATAGGAATGCAGCTAGTTGACAGCTGGCTTCAAGACATGCTTCCCTGTGAGAGCTGAGGACAGGGCAGAACCCTCCCGCATGCTGCCTGACTGTAGGAGTAGCTGCTAACATCCTAATGTTAGTGGCTGGGAGAGGTTGCGGGAAAAGCATGTGTGAGCACTGGGCCTGAACTCCCGTGTATCTGAGTTGAATACAGCGATTTCCAACGACTTTCCTCAACCAGAGTGTAGCTAGGTTCCAAATCCCATTTTACGAGCGGCGGTAGCAGACATCTGCTCCCATGCATACACACTTTGAGAGTTGCGCTTATGGCCCTGTACCTCCACATCCAGCTGCTTGTACCCCTGGCTTCTAAAAGGCCTAGGCTCGCTGTTTTGACGGAAGTGCCGGGAGAGGTAATTGGAATCTCCCGGCACACAAGACGAGTGCCCTCCAAGCTCATTCACGATTTCCCAGTAATTTCTTTGTGGTAGACAGGTGCTACATACTAAGTTCCATATGTGAGAGGTAGCTGAACGCCTTGTCCAAAAGCATCTTACTTCTGAGAGTTGAGCTCACCCTCAGTCCCTCACAGTTCCACACTGCCTGCAGAGTGAGTTTCACACGTCTTCACCAGAGACGATTGCCAGAGGCTTCTGAGTACAAGTTAACAATGCAGACCTGGAGGGTATCTCCAGGTGCAGTAGAGTGGTAATCTTGGAACCTCCTGACTCAGATACTGCTACCTTCTCACTGCCATAGGAATGCAGCTAGTTGACAGCTGGCTTCAAGACATGCTTCCCTGTGAGAGCTGAGGACAGGGCAGAACCCTCCCGCATCCTGCCTGACTGTAGGAGTAGCTGCTAACATCCTATGTTAGTGGCTGGGAGAGGTTGCGGGAAAAGCATGTGTGAGCACTGGGCCTGAACTCCCGTGTATCTGAGTTGAATACAGCGATTTCCAACGGCTTTCTTCAATCAGAGTGTAGCTAGGTTCCAAATCCCATGTCCGAGTGGGTAGCAGACATCTGCCTCCCATGCATACACACTTCTGAGAGTTGAGCTTATGGCCTGTACCTCCACATCCAGCCTGCTGGTACCCTTGGCTTCTAAAAGGCCTAGGCTCGCTGTTTGACGGAAGTGCTGGGAGAGGTAATTGGAATCACCCGGCACACAAGACTAGTGCCTCCAAGCTCAGTCAGCGATTTCCTAGTAATTCTTGTACTGGTGAGCTACATACTAAGTTCCATAGTGGAGGGTAGCTGAACGCCTTGTCCAAAAGCATTACTTCTGAGAGTTGAGCTCAGCCTCAGTCCCTCACAGTTCCACACTGCCTGCAGAGTGAGTTTCGCACGTCTTCACCAGAGACGTTTGCCAGAGGCTTCTGAGACAGGTAACAATGCAGACCTGGAGGGTATCCCAGGTGCAGTAGAGTGGTAATCTTGGAACCTCCTGACTCAATACTGCTACCTTCTCACTGCCATAGGAATGCAGCTAGTTGACAGCTGGCTTCAAGACATGCTTCCCTGTGAGAGCTGAGGACAGGGCAGAACCCTCCCGCATCCTGCCTGACTGTAGGAGTAGCTGCTAACATCCTAATGTTAGTGGCTGGGAGAGGTTGCGGGAAAAGCATGTGTGAGCACTGGGCCTGAACTCCCGTGTATCTGAGTTGAATACAGCGATTTCCAATGGCCTTCTTCAATCACAGTGTAGCTAGGTTCCAACACCCATGTCCG
>NW_023330158.1:0-23773 GCF_011100685.1 Canis lupus familiaris
ATCCAGGTCATAATGGTCCACAGGTGAGGACCAAGAATCACCAGATCTGGGTGAGGCCCAGTTAGCATCGAGTCAGCAGTTCCTGGTTAGCCAAGAAGGAGTCCACAGCAATCAGGTCCAGGTGGGGAAAAAGTCACAGGACTGGGTGAGGCCCAGATGGGGACCAGAAAAACCAGGCCAGGTGATTCCCAGTGGTGACCAGAGTTACCACTTCCGGGTGACCACCAGGTAAGGTCCAGATTCACCAGGTCCAAGTGAGGCCCACGTGGGGACCTGTGTCACCAGGCATGGGTGAGGCCCAGGTGACAACCCCACTCACCAGGTCCGGTGAGGCCAACCTGCAGGCCATGCAGAACCATGTCCCGATGATGCCCAGGTAGGGACCAGAGTTACCAGGTCCAGGTGAGGCCAACCTGCAGGTCATGCAGGGGAACCATGTCCCGATGATGCCCAGGTAGGGACCAGAGTTACCAGGTCCAGGTGAGGCCAATCTGCAGGCCATGCAGTGGAACCATGTCCCGAAGATGCCCAGGTAGAGGACCAGAGTCACCAGGTCCAAATGAGGCCAACCTGCAGGCCATGCAGGGGAACCATGTCCCGATGATGCCCAGGGAGGGCCCAGAGTCATGAGGTCGTGGTGAGTCTAACCTGCATGCCATGCAGTGGAACCATATCCCTATGATGCCAGGTAGAGACCAGAATTACCAGGTCCAGGTGAGGCCAACCTGCAGTTCATGCAGTGGAACCATGTCCCGATGATGCCCAGGTGAGGAACAGAGTCACCAGGTTTGGGGGACGCGCAGAAAAGATCAGAGTCACCATTTTCAGGTGAGGCCAAAAAGAGTCCACAGCAATCAGGTCCAGGTGGGGAACAAAGTCACCAGGACTGGGTGAGTCCCAGATGATGACCGGATTCACCAGGTCCAGGTGAGGCCCAGTTGGGGACCAGAGTCCCCGGGTCTTGGAGAGGACCAGGTAAGGATCAGATTCACCAGGTCCAAGAGGCCCAGGTGGGTAATAACACCAGGTATGGGTGAGGCCCAGGTAGCAACCCCACTCACCAGGTCCAGGTGAGGCCAACCTGCAAGCCAGAGTCACCAGAACCAGGTGAGGCCCTAGTGGGACCGGAGTCACCAGGTAAATGTGAGTCTACAAGAACACCACAGTCACCTGGTCCAGGTGTGTTTCATGTGGGAACGAGTGTCACCAGGTACAGGTAAGGCCCTGGTGGGGACTACAGTCACCAGGTCCAGATTGAGGCCTAGGTGGGGGGACCAGAGTCATCAGGACAGTTGAGGCCAAAGTGTGGAGCAAAGTTATCATGTCCAAGCGAGGCCCAGGTGGGGAAAGAGTAACCATGTCCCATTGATGACAGGTGGGAAAAGAGTCACAATGTCCAGACGAGGCCTAAGTGAGGAGTAGATACACCAGGTCCTGTTGAGGCCCAGTTGAGGACCAGTGTCCCCAGCTCCGGGTGAGTCCCAGAGTGGAACAGAGTCACCCGGTTCTGGTGATATCCAGGTGGGAACCAGAGTCACCACGTCAGGGTGAGGCAGAGAGGGGACGAGAATCACTAGGTCCAGGTGAGGCCCCGATGTGGAACTGAGAAACCAGGTCCCATGATGCCCATATGAGGACCTGAGTCACCAGGTCCAGGTGAGTTCCATTGGAAGCCAGTCACCTCGTCCAGGTGAGGCCTAGGTGGGACCACAGTCACCAGATCCAGGAGGCCCAGGTATATAAGAGAGTATCCAGGTCCCAATGATGCCCAGTAAGGACCAGAGTCAACAGGTCCAGGAGAGGTCCAAATATGTATCAGAGTCATTGTGTTCCAGGTGAGGCCAGATGGAGACACAGAACCTGGTCCAGAGACCATATGGAAACCAGAGCCACCAGAGCCAGGTGAGGTCTAGGTGGGACCACAGTCACAAGGTCCAGGTGAGGCGCAGGTGGCAACAGGATTCACCAAGTCCAGGTGAGGTCCAGCTGGCGACCAGTCACCAGATCCAGTGAGGACCAGCTAAGGACCAGATTCACCAGGCCCAAGTGCAGCCCAGGGCGTGACCAGAGTCACCAGGTAAGGGTGAGGCCTATAGGGGGAACCAGAGTAACCAGTTTAGTTGAGGCCCAGAATGGGACCAGAGGTCCCTGGTCAAAGTGAGGCCCAGGTGTGGAATAGAGTATCCAGGTCCCAATGATGCCTGGGTCAGGACCAAGTCACTAGGGCCAGGCAGGCCCAGATGGGGAACAGAATCACTAGGTCCGGTGAGGCATAGAATAAGACACAGTCACCAGTAACAGGTGAGCCCCTTGTGGGAACCAGAGCCACTATATCCAGCTGAGTCCCAGGTCCATGTGAGGCCCACGTGAGGACCAGATTCATCAGGTCGAATTGAGGCATAGCTGGGGACAAGAGTCACCAGGTCTGGGTGCGCCTAGGTGGGGAAAGATTCAGCAGTTCTGAGTTAGGTCAAAGTGGGGACGAGAGACACCAGGTCCATGTGAGGCCAAACTGAGCACCAGAGTCACCAGATCCACATGAGTTCCATGTTGGAAAGAGAGTCACCAGGTCCAGGAGAGGTCCAGGTGGGGATCAGAGTCACCAGATCCAGGTAAATTTCAGATGGGGACCAGAGTCACCAGATCCAGGTGAAGTCCAGTTGGGGACCAGAGTCTCTAGTTGCATGAGGCCCAGGTGAGGACCAGAGTTACCAGGTACACGTGAGGCCCCGGTGGGGATCAGAGGCAACAGATCCATGTTAGAGGCGGTCTTGGGGACCATGGTCAAGAATGTACTTGAGGCCCAAGTGTGGAACACAGTAAGCAGGTCCAGGTGAGTCCACGGTGGTGACAAGAGTCACCACGTCCAGATGAGGCCGAGGTGGGCACCAGGATCACCAGGTACAGGGGAGGCCCTTGAAAGAACCAGAGTCAACAGTTCGAGGTCAGGCGCAGGTGGCAACCAGGGTCATCAGGTCGAAGCCAAGCCAAAGTGGGGTTCACAGTCAATAGGGCATGGTGAGACCCAGAGGGGGACCAGTGTAACCTGGTCCAGGTGAGGTCCAGTTGTGGAACACAGTCACCGGGTCCCAATTTTGCCCATTGAGGACCTTGGTCAACAGCGCCAGGTGAGGCCCAGATGGGGACTGGAGTCCCCAAATCCAGGTGAAGCCCAGGAGGGAACCACAGTCACCAGATCCAGGGTAGTCTCAGGTGCAGACCAGAATCACCAGGTCCAGGTGAGGTGCAGGTGGCAACCACACTCACCAGGTCCCGGTGAGGCCCTGGTGGGGACCAGAGTCACGAGGTACATGAGAAGCTAGAAACACTGCAGCCACCAGGTGAACATGATGTCCATGCTGGAATGAGAATCACCAGGTACAGGTGAGGACCAAGTGGGGGATCCGACTCACCATGTCCAGGTGAGACCCAGGTGGAACCATGTCACCATGTCCAGGTGTGGACAAGGTGAACCAGAGTTAATAGGTCTGGCTGTGTCACTATTAGTGAACAGTGTAAACATATCCTGATGCTACCCATGTGGGTACCAGAGACACCAGCTCCTGTTGTGGCCCAGGTGGGACCAGAGACACGAGGTCCAGGTGAGTTCCCGATGGGAACCACAGTCACCAGGTCAGGTGAGGCCATGCTTAGGATCAGAGTCACCAGTTACAGGTGAAGGCCCAGGTGGAGCCAGAGTCACCTGGTACAGAAGAGGCCAAAGTCAGGACCAGAGTTACCAGGATCAGGTCAGTCCCAGTGTGGAATAGAGTAACCATGTCCCGATGATGCCCAGGTAGAACCAGAGTTACCATGTCCAGATGAGGTGCAGGTGGGGAGGCATATTCACTAGGTCCCGGTTAGGCCAAGTTGAGGACCCAGAGCCACCAGGTCTAGTTGAGGCTTGGAGGGGTACCATATTCACCTGGTCTAGGTGACATCAAGATGGGGACCAGAGTCACCATGTCAGGCTGAGGCCCAGAGGGGATCCAGAGTCATCATGTCCAGGTGAGGCTCACGTGTAGAACAGAGTATCCAGGTCATAATGGTCCACAGGTGAGGACCAGAGTCACCAGATCTGGGTGAGGCCCAGTTAGGATCAGAGGTCACTAGTTCCAGGTGAGGGCCATAGGAGTACACAGCAATCAGGTCCAGTTGGGAACAAAGTCACCTGGAATGGATGAGGCCCAAGGTGGGAACAGAATCATAACAATGTCCAGGTGAGTGTCCCAGGTGGTGACCAGAGTCTCCGGGTCTGGAGAGGACCAGGTAAGTAACAGGTTCACTGGGTCCAAGAGGCCCACGTGGAGACCTGAGTCACCAGGTATGGGTGAGGCCCAGGTGGCAACGCCACTCACCAGGTCCAGGTGAGGCCACCTGCAGGCTAGAGTCACCAGATCCGTAAGGCCCTAGTGGGGACCGGAGTCACCAGTAATTTTGAGTCTACAAGAACACCACAGGCACCAGTCCAGGTGTGGTTCATGTGGAAACGAGAGTCACTAGGTCCAGGTGAGCCCCAGGTGGGGACCAGTCCCCAGTTCCAGATTGAGGCCTAGGTGGGGGACCAGAGTCAACAGTACCAGCTGAGGCCAACTGCGGAGCAAATTTATCAATGTCCAGGTGAGGCCCAGGTGTGGAACAGAGTAACCATGTCCCATTGATGCCCAGGTGGGAAAAGAGTCACAAGGTCCAGACGAGGCCTATGTGAGGAGTAGATTCACCAGGTACTATTGAGGCCCAGTTGTGGACCGGTGTCCCCAGCTCCGGGTGAGTCCCAGAGGGGGACCAGAGTCACCCGGTTCTAGTGATAACCAGGTGAGGACCAGAGTCACCACGTCAGGGTGAGGCCCAGAGGGAGACGAGAATCACTAGGTTCAAGTGAGGCCCCAATTTGGAACTGTGAAACCAGGTCCCATGATGCCCATATGAGGACCTGAGTCACCAGGTCCAGTTGAGGTCCCTGTGGGAACCAGTCACCTCGTCCAGGTGAGGCCCAGGTGGGACCACAATCACCAGGTCCAGGTGAGGCCCAGGTATATAAGAGAGTATCCAGGTCCCAGTGATGCCCAGGTAAGGACCAGCGTCATCAGGTCTAGGAGAGGCCCAAATATGTATCAGAGTCATTGTGTTCCAGGTGAGGCCAGATGGAGACAACACGGACCAGATTCAGGAGAGCCCCATATGGGAACCAGAGCAACCAGATCCAGGTGAGGTCCAGGTGGGACCACAGTCACAAGGTCCAGGGGAGGCGCAGGTGGCAACAGGATTCACCAAGTCCAGGTGAGACCCAGGTGGCGACCAGTCACCAGATCCAGGTGCGGACCAACTCAGGACCAGATTCACCAGGCCCAATTGAAGCCCAAGGGGTGACCTGAGTCACCAGGTAAGGGTGAGGCCCAGAGGGGGAACCAGAGTATCCAGTATAGTTTGAGGCCCAGAATGGGACCAGAGGTCCCTGGTCAAAGTGAGGCCCAGGTGTGGCATAGAGTATCCAGGTCCCAATGATGCCTGGGTGAGGACCAGAGTCACTAGGGCCATGCAGGCCCAGATGGAGAACAGAATCACTAGGTCCTGGTGAGGCATAGAATAAGACCACAGTCACCAGTATCAGGTGAGCCCCTGAGGGACCCAGAGCCACTCTATCCAGCTGAGTCCCAGGTCCATGTGAGGCCCAATTGAGGACCAGATGCATCAGGTCGAATTGAGGCATAGCTGGGGACTAGAGTCACCAGGTCTGGGTGCGGCCTAGGTGGGGCAAAATTCAGCAGTTCTGAGTTAGGTCAAAGTGGGGACGAGAGACACCAGGTCCACGTGAGGCCAAACTGAGTACCAGAGTCACCAGATCCAGGTGAGTTCCATGTTGGAAAGAGAGTCACCATGTGCAGGAGAGGTCCAGAAGGGGACCAGAGTCACCAGATCCAGGTGAAGTCCAGGTGGGGACCAGAGTCACCAGATCCAGGTGAAGCCGAGGTTGGCACAGATTCGCTAGGTCCAGATGAGGCCGAGGTGAGGACCAGAGTTACCAGGTACACGTGATTCCCCGGCGGGGATCAGAGGCAACAGGTCCATGTGAGGCCAGCTTGGGGTCCATGGTCAACAGGTCTACTTGAGGCGCCG
The DNA here is from genome assembly GCF_011100685.1 of Canis lupus familiaris. Taxonomy (NCBI): domain Eukaryota; kingdom Metazoa; phylum Chordata; class Mammalia; order Carnivora; family Canidae; genus Canis; species Canis lupus. The sequence goes on from NW_023330158.1 coordinate 6,118, forward strand.
GTGTGGAACACTGTAAGCCTGTCTAGGTGAGTCCCCGGTGGTGACAAGAGTCACCACGTCCAGGTGAGGCGCAAGTGGGGACCAAGATCACCAGGTACAGGGGAGGCCCTTGAAAGAAACAGAGTCAACAGTTCGAGGTCAGGCGCAGGTGGCAACCAGGGTCAGCAGGTCCAAGTCAGGCCAAAGTGGGGTTCACAGTCACTAGGGCACTTGAGACCCAGAGGGGAACCAGAGTCACCTGGTCCAGGTGAGATCCAGTTGTGGAACACAGTCTCTGGGTCCCAATTTTGCCCAGTTGAGGACCTGGTTCAACAGGGCCAGGTGAGGCCCAGATGGGGACTGGAGTTCCCAAATCCAGGTGAAGCCAAGGTGGGGACCACAGTCACTAGCTCCAGGTTTGTCTCAGGTGCAGACCAGAATCACCAGGTCCAGGTGAGGTGCAGGTGGCAACCACACTCACCAGGTCCCGGTGAGGCCCTGGTGGGGACCAGAGTAACGAGGTACATGAGAAGCTAGAAACACTGCAGCCACCAGGTCCACATGATGTCCATGTGGGAACGAGAATCACCAGTTACAGGTGAGGACCAGGTGGGGATCCCACTCACCATGTCCAGGTGAGACCCAGGTGGGAACCAGTGTCACCATGTCCAGGAGTGCCCCAGGTGAAGCCCAGAGTTGATAGGTCCGGGTGGGTCACTGTTAGTGTACAGTGTAACCATATCCTGATGCTACCCAGGTGGGTACCAGAGACACCAGGTCCTGGTGAGGCCCAGGTGGGACCAGACACATGAGGTCCAGGTGAGGTCCCAATGGAAACCACAGTCACCAGGTCAGGTGAGGCCATGCTTAGGATCAGAGTCACCAGTTACAGGTCTGGCCCAGGTGGAGCCAGAGTCACTTGGTACAGAAGAGGCCAAAGTCCGGACCAGAGTTACCAGGATCAGGTCAGTCCCAGTGTGGAACAGAGTAAACATGTCCCGATGATGCCCAGGTAGAACCAGAGTTACCAGGTCCAGATGAGGTGCAGGTGGGAGCATATTCACTAGGTCCCGGTTAGGCCAAGTTGAGGACCAAGTCACCAGGTCTAGTTGAGGCTTGGAGGGGTACCAGATTCACCTGGTCTAGGTGACATCCAGATGGGGACCAGAGTCACCATGTCAGGCTGAGACCCAGAGGGGATCCAGAGTCATCATGTCCAGGTGAGGCTCACGTGTGGAACAGAGTATCCAGGTCATAATGGTCCACAGGTGAGGACCAGAGTCACCAGATCTGGGTGAGGCCCAGTTAGGATCAGAGTCACTAGTTCCAGGTGAGGGCCAAGAAGGAGTACACAGCAATCATGTCCAGGTGGGAACAAAGTCACGTGGACTGGATGAGGCCCAATGGGGACCAGAATCACAATTGAGGCCTAGAGGGGTACCAGAAACACCCGGTCCAAGTGACATCGAGATGGGGACCAGAGTCACCATATCAGGGTGAGGCCCAGAAAGGTTCCAGAGTCATCATGTCCAGGTGAGGCTCAGGTGTGAAACAGAGTCACCAGGTACCAATGATGCCCAGGTGAGGAACAGAGTCACCAGGTCTGGGTGACCCGCAGATAGGATCAGAGTCAGCAGTTCCAGGTGAGGCCAGAAAGAGTCCACAGCAATCAGGTCCAGGTGGGGTACAAAGTCCCGAGGACTGGGTGAGGCCCAGAGGGGGACCAGATTCACAAGGTCCAGGCGATTCCCAGGTGGTGAACAGAGTTACGAGTTCCGGGTGAGGACCAGGTAAGGACCAGATTCATCAGGTCCAAGTGAGGCCCACGTGGGGCCCTGTGTCAACCAGGCATGTGTGAGGCCCAAGTGACAACCCCTCTCACCAGGTCCAGGTGAGACCAACCTGCAGGCCATGCAGAGGAACCATGTCGCAATGATGCCGAGGTAGGGACTAGAGTTCTCAGGTCCAGGTGAGGCCAACCTGCAGGCCATGCAGTGGAACATGTCCTGATGATGCCCAGGTAGGAACCAGATTTACCAGGTCCAGGTGAGGCCAACCTGCAGGCCATGCAGTGGAACATGTCCTGATGATGCCCAAGTAGGAACCAGATTTACCAGGTCCAGGTGAGGCCAACTTGCAGGCCATGCAATGGAACCATGTCCCGATGATGCCCAGGTAGGGATCAGAGTCACCAGGTCCAAATGAGGCCCAGATGGAGCATATTCACTAGGTGCAGGAGAGGCCCAGTTGAGTATCACAGTCACCAGATCTGGTTGAGTCCTAGAGGGGTACCAGAATCATCTGGACCAGGTGACATCCAGATGGGGACCAGAGTCACCAGGTCAGGGTGAGGCCCAGAGAGGTTTCCAGAGTCATCATGTCCAGGTGAGGCTCAGGTGTGGAACAGAGTCACCAGGTAGCAATGATGCACAGGTGAGGACCAGAGGCACCAGATCTGGGTGACGTGCAGATACGATCAGAGTCACCAGTTCCAGGTGAGGCCAAGAAGGAGACCACAACAATCAGGTCCAGGTGGCGAACAAAGTCACCAGGAATGGGTGAGGCCCAGATGGGGACTAGATTCACCAGGTCCAGGTGAGGCCCAGGTGGTGAGCAGAGTCCCCGGGTCTGGGAGAGGATCAGGTAAGGACCAGATTAACATGTCAAAGATGCCCACGTGGGGACCTGAGTCACCAGGTTTGGGTGAGGCCCAGGTGGCAACCCCACTCACCAGGTCCAAGTGAGGCCAACCTGCAGGCCAGAGTCACAGATACAGATGAGGACCTACTGGGGACTGGAATCACCAGGTAAATGTGAGTCTACAAGTACACCACAGTCACCAGGTCTAGGTGTGGTTCATGTGGGAACGAGAGTCACCAGGTCCAGGTGAGACCCAGGTGGAGACGACAGTCTCCAGGTCCAGCTTGAGGCCTCGGTTGGGTGACCAGGGTCATCAGGACCAGTTGAGGCCAAAGTGCGGAGCAAAGTTATCATTTCCGTGTGAGGCCCAGGTGCGGAACAGAGTAACCATGTCCCATTGTTGCCAGGTGGGAAAAGAGTCACAAGGTCCAGACGAGGCCTAAGTGAGGAGTAGATTCACAGGTCCTGTTGAGGCCGAGTTGAGGATCAGTGTCCCCAGCTCCAGGTGAGTCCCAGAGGGGGACCACTGTCACCCGGTTCTGGTGATATCCAGGTGGGGACCTGAGTCACCACGTCAGGGTGAGGCCCAGAGGGGACGGGAATCACTAGGTCTAGATGAGGCCCCGATGTGGAACTGAGAAACCAGGTCCCATGATGCCCATATGAGGACCTGAGTAACCAGGTCCAGGTGAGGTCCCTTTGGGAACCAGTCACCTCGTCCAGGTGAGGCCCAGGTTGGACCACAGTCACAATGTCCAGGTGAGGCCCAGGTATATAAGAGAGTATCCAGGTCCCAATGTTGCCCAGGTAAGGAGCAGAGTCAACAGGTCCAGGAGAGGCCCAAATATGAATCAGAGTCATTGTGTTCCAGGTGAGGCCAGATGGAGACCACAGGAACCAGGTCCAGGAGAGGCCCAAATGGCAACCAGAGCCACCAAATCCAGGTGAGGTCCAGGTGGGACCACAGTCACAAGGTCCGGGTGAGGCGCTGGTGGTAACAGGATTCACCAAGTCCAGGTGAGAACCAGGATGGGGACCAGTCACCAGATCCAGGTGCGGACCTGCTAAGGACCAGATTCACCAGGCCCAAGTGAAGCTCAAGGGGTGACCAGAGTCACCAGGTAAGGTGAGGCCCAGAGGGGAACCAGAGTAACCAGTTTAGTTTGAGGCCCAGAATGGGACCAGAGGTCCATGGTCAAAGTGAGACCCAGGTGTGGAATAGAGTATCGAGTTCCCAATGATGCCTGGGTGAGGACCAGAGTCACTAGGGACATGCAGGCCCAGATGGGGAACAGAATCTCTAGGTCCTTGTGAGGCATAGAATAAGAACCCAGTCACCAGTATCAGGTGAGCCCTTGTGGGAACCAGAGCCACTCTATCCAGCTGAGTCCCAGGTCCATGTGAGGCCCACGTGAGGACCAGAATCATGAGCTCGAATTGAGGCATAGCTGGGGACAAGAGTCACCAGGTCTGCGTGCGGCCTAGGTGGGGCAAATTCAGCAGTTCTGAGTTAGGTCAAAGTGGCGACGAGCGACACCAGGTCCAGGTGAGGCCAAACTGAGGACCAGAGTCACCAGATCCAGGTGAGGTCCATGTTGGAAAGAGAGACACCAGGTCCAGGAGAGGTCCAGGGGGGACCAGTGTCACCAGATACAGGTGAAGTCCAGGTGGGGACCAGAGTCTCCAGATCCAGGTGAAGCCCAGGTGGGGACCAGAGTCACTAGGTCCAGATGAGGCCCAGTGAGGATCAGAGTTACCAGGTACAAGTGAAGCCCCGGCGGGGACCAGAGCCAAAAGGTACACGTGAGGCCGGCTTGGGGACCATGGTCAACAGGTCTACCTGAGGCCCAGGTGTGGAACACTGTAAGCCTGTCTAGGTGAGTCCCCAGTGGTGACAAGAGTCACCACATCCAGTTGAGGCCCAATTGGGGACCAGGATCACCAGGTACAGGGGAGGCCTTTGAAAGAACCTGAGTCAACAGTTCGAGGTCAGGCGCAGGTGGCAACCAGGGTCAGCAGGTCCAAGTCAGTCCAAAGTTGGGTTCACAGTCACTAGGGCATGGTGAGACCCAGAGGGGGACCAGAGTCACCTGGTCCAGGTGAGGTCCAGTTGTGGAACAAAGTCACCGGGTCCCAATTTTGTCCAGTCGAAGACCATGGACAACAGGGCCAGGGGAGGCCCGGATGGGGATCGGAGTCCCCAAATCCAGGTGAGGCAAGGTGGGGACCAAAGTCACAAGATCCAGGGTAGTCTCAGGTGCAGACCAGAATCACCAGGTCCTGGTGAGGAGCAGGAGGCAACCACACTCACCAGGTCCCGGTGAGGCACAGGTGCGGACCAGATTCTCGAGGTACATGAGAAGCTAGAAACACTGCAGCCACCAGTTCCACGTGATGTCCATGTGGGAACGAGAATCACCAGTTACAGGTGAGGACCAGGTGGGGATCTGACTCACCATGTCCAGGTGAGACCCTGGTGGGATCCAGTGTCACCATGTCCAGGTGTGGACCCGGTGAAGACCAGAGTTAACAGGACTGGCTGGGTCACTGTTAGTGAACAGTGTAACCATATCCTGATGCTACTCAGGTGGGTACCAGATACAAGATCCTGGTGAGGCCCAGGTGGGACCAGAGACATGAGGTCCAGGTGAGGTACCGATGGAAAACACAGTCACCAGGTCAGGTGAGGCGATGCTTCGGATCAGAGTCACCACTTACAGGTGCGGTCCAGGTGGATCCAGAGTCAAATGGTACAGAGAGGCCAAAGTCAGGACCAGAGTTACCACGATCAGGTCAGTCCCACTGGGAATAGAGTAACCACGTCCCGATGATGCCCAGGTATAACCAGAGTTACCAGGTCCAGGTGCGGCCAACCTGAAGGCCATGCAGTGGAACCATGTCCCGATGATGCCCAGTTAGGGACCAGAGTCACCAGGTCCAAATGAGGCCCAGATGGATCATATTCACTAGGTCCAAGTGAGGCCTAGTTGAGGACCAGAGTCACCAGACCTTGTTGAGGCCTAGAGGGGTACCAGAATCACCTGGTCCAGAGCCATCCAGATGGGTCCTGAGTCACCAGGTCAGGGTGAGGCCCAGAGAGGTTCCAGAGTCATCATGTCCAGGTGAGGCTCAGGTGTGGAACAGAGTATAGAGGTCATAATGGTCCACAGGTGAGGACCAGAGTCACCAGATCTGGGTGAGGCCCAGTTAGGTTCAGAGTCAACAGTTCCAGTTGAGGCCAAGAGGAGTCCACAGAAATCAGGTCCAGGTGGGGAAGAAAGTCAACAGGACTGGGTGAGGCCCAAAGGGGGACCATATTCACCAGGTCCAGGTGATTCCCAGGTGGTGACCAGGGTTACCAGGTCCGGTGAGTACCGGGAAAGGACCAGATTCACCAGGTCCAAGTGAGGCCCACGTGAGTACCTGTGACACCACGTATGTGTGAGCCCCAGGTGGCAAGCCCAGTCACTAGTTCCAGGTGAGGCCAACCTGGAGGCCATGCAGAGGAACCGTGTCCCGGTGATGCCCAGGTAGGGACCAGAGTTACCAGGTCCAGCTGAGGCCAACCTGCAGGCCATGCAGGGGATCCATATCCCGATGATGCCCAGGTAGGGACCAGAGTCACCAGGTCCAACTGAGTTCCAGATGGAGCATATTCACTAGGTCCAGGTGAGGCCCAGGTGAGGACCAGTGTCTCCAGACCTGGTTGAGGCCTAGAGGGTTCCCAGAGTCACCTGGTCCCGGTGACATCCAGATGGAGACCAGAGTCACCAGGTCAGGGTTAGGCCCAGAGTGGTTCCACAGTCATCATGTCCAGGTGAGGCTCAGGTGTGGAACAGAGTCACCAGGTACCAATGATGCCCAGGTGAGGACCAGAGTGACCAGGTCTGGGCGACGCGCAGATAAGATCAGAGTCACCAGGTCCAGGTGAGGCCAAGAAGGAGTCCACAGCAATCAGGTCCAGGTGGGGAACAAGTCACCAGGACTGGGTGAGGCCCAGATGGGGAACAGATTCATTCACCAGGTCCAGGTGAGGCCCAGGTGGTGACCAGAGTCCCCGGGTCTGGGAGAGGACCAGGTACGGTCCAGATTCACCAGGTCCAAGAGGCCCACGTGGTGACCTGAGACACCAGGTATGGGTGATGCCCAGGTGGCAACCCCACTCACCAGGTCCAGGTGAGGCCAACCTGCAGGCCAGAGTCACCAGATCCAGGTGAGGCCCTAGTGGGGACAGGAGTCACCAGGTAAATGTGAGTCTACAAGTACACCACAGTCACCAGGTCCAGGTGTGGTTCATGTGGGAACTTAGTCACCAGGTCCAGGTGAGACCCAGGTGGGGACCACAGTCACCAGGTCCAGAATGAGGACAAGGTGGGGTGACCAGTGTCATCAGAACCAGTTGAGGCCAAAGTGTGAGGCAAAGTTATCATGTCCAGGTGAGGCCCAGGTTTGGAACAGAGTAACAATGTCCCATTGATGCCAGGTGCGAAAACAGTCACAAGGTCCAGACGAGGCCTAAGTGAGGAGTAGATTCACCAGGTCCTGTTGAGGCCCAGTTGAAGACCAGGTGAAACCAACTCCGGGGGAGTCCCAGAGGGGGCGAGTCACCCAGTACTGGTGATATCCAGGTGGGGACCAGAGTCACCACGTCAGAGTGAGGCCCACAGGGGGACGAAAATCACTAGGTCCAGGTGAGGCCCTGATGTATAACTAAGAAACCAGGTCCCATGATGCCCGTATGAGGACCTGAATCACCAGGTCCAGTTGAGGATCCCTGTGGGAAACCGTCACGTCGTCCAGGTGAGGCCCAGGGGGACCACAGTCACCAGTTCCAGGTTAGGCCCAGGTATATAAGAGAGTACCAGGTCCCAATGATGCCTAGATAAGGACCTGAGTCAACAGGTCCAGGAGAAGCCCAAATATGGATCAGAGTCATTGTGTTCCTGGTGAGGCCAGATGGAGACCACAGGAACCAGGTCCACGAGAGCCCCATATGGGAACCAGAGCCACCAGATCCAGGTGAGGTCCAGGTGGGACCAGAGTCACAAGGTCCAGGTGAGGCGCAGGTGGCAACAGGATTCACCAACTCCAAGTGAGGCCCAGGTGGCGACCAGTCACCAGATCCAGGTGAGGATCAGCTAAGGACCAGATTCACCAGGCCCAGGTGAAGCCCAAGGGGTGACCAGCGTCACCAGGTAAGGGTGAGGCCCAGAGGGGAACCAGAGTAACCAGTTAGTTTGAGGCCCAGAATGGGACCAGAGGTCCCTGGTCAAAGTGAGGCCCAGGTGTGGAATAGAGTATCCAGGTCCCAATGATGCCTGGGTGAGGACCAGAGTCACTAGGGCCATGCAGGCCCAATGGGGTAACAGAATCACTTGGTCCTGGTGAGGCATAGAATAAGACCACAGTCAGCAGTATCAGGTGACCCCCTTGTGGAAACCAGAGCCACTCTATCCAGCTGAGTCCCAGATCCATGTGAGGCCCACGTGAGGACCAGATTCATCAGGTCGAATTGAGGCATAGTGGGACAAGAGTCACCAGGTCTGCGTGCGGCCTAGGTGGGGCAAGATTCAGCAGTTCTGAGTTAGGTCCAAGTGGGGACGAGAGACACCAGGTCCATGTGAGGCCAAACTGAGGTCCAGAGTCACGAGATCCAGGTGATGTCCATGTTGGAAAGAGAGTCACCAGGTCCAGGAGAGTTCCAGGTGGGTCCCAGAGTCACCAGATCCAGGTGAGTCCCGGTGGGGACCAGAGTCACCAGATCCAAGTGAAGCCCAGGTGGGGGACCAGAGTCACTAGGTCCAGATGAGGCCCAGGTGAGGACCAGAGTTACCAGGTACACGTGAGGCCACGGTGGGGATCAGAGGCAACAGGTCCATGTGAGGCCGGCTTGGGGACCATGGTCAACAAGTGTACTTGAGGCCCATGTGTGGAACACAGGAACCAGGTCCAGGTGAGTCCCTGGTGGTGACAAGAGTAACGAGGGTCATGAGAATCTAGAAACACTGCAGCCACCAGGGTCCACATGATGTCCATGTGGGAACGAAAATCACCAGTTACAGGTGAGGAACAGGTGGAGATCCGACTCACCATGTCCAGGTGAGACCCCAGGTGGGAACCAGTGTCACCATGTCCTGGTGTGCCCCAGGTGAAGACCAGAGTTATTAGGTCCTGCTGGATGAGTTAGTGAACAGTGTAACCATATCCTGATGCTACCCAGGTGGGTACCAGAGACACCAGGTCCTGGTCAGGCCCAGGTGTAACCGGAGACATGAGGTCCAGGTGAGGTCCCGATGGGAACCACAGTCACCAGGTCAGGTGAGGCCATGCTTAGGATCAGAGTCACCAGGTACAAGTGAGGCCCAGGTGGAGCCAGAGTCACCTGGTAAAGAAGAGGCCAAAGTCAGGACCAGAGTTACCAGGATCAGGTTAGTCCCAGTGGGTAATACAGTAACCATGTCCCAATGGTGCCCAGGTAGAATCAGAGTCACCAGGTCCATCGAGGCGCAGGTGGGGAGAATATTAAGTAGGTCCAGGTGAGGCCCAGATGAGGACCAGAGTCACCAGGTTCTAGTTGACGCCTAGAGGGGTACCAGATTCACCTGGTCTAGGGGACGTCCAGATGGGGACCAGAGTCACCATGTCATGGTGAGGCCTTGAGTGAATCCAGAGTCATCATGTCCAGGTGAGGCTCAGGTGTGGAACAGAGTATCCAGGTCATAATGGTCCACAGGTTAGGACCAGAGTCAACAGATCTGGGTGAGGCTCAGCTACGATCAGAGTCACCACTTCCAGGTTGAGGCCAAGAAGGAGTCCACAGCAATCAGGTCCAGGTGGGGAACCAAATCTCCAGGACTGGGTGAGGCCCAGATGGGGACCAGATTCACCAGGCCCAGGTGATTCCCAGGTGGTGACCAGAGTTAGCAGTTCCGGGTGAGGACCAGGTAAGGACCAGATTCACCAGGTCCAAGTGAGTCCCACGTGGGCACCTGGGTCACCAGGTATGGGTGAGGCCCAAGTGGCAACCCCACTCACCAGGTCCAGGTGAGGCCACCCTGCAGGCAATGCAGAGGAAGAGTGTCCCGATGATGCCCAGGTAGAACCACAATTACCAGGTCCAGGTGCGGCCAACCTAAAGGCCATGCAGTGGAACCATGTCCCGATGATGCCCAGGTAGGGAAGAGAGTCACCAGGTCCAAATGAGGCCCAGATGGAGCATATTCAATAGGTCCAGGTGAGGCCCAGTTGAGGACCAGCGTCACCAGAACTGGTTGAGGCCTAGAGGGGTACAAAAATCACCTGGTCCATGTGACATCCAGATGGAGACCAGAGTCACCAGGTCAGGGTTAGGCCCAGAGTGGTTCCAGAGTCCAGAGCCTCATGTCCAGGTGAGGCTCAGGTGTGGAACAGAGTCACCAGGTACCAATGACGCCCAGGTGAGGACCAGAGTCACCAGGTCTGGGTGACACGCAGATAGGATCAGAGTCACCAGGTCCAGGTGAGGCCATGAAAGAGTCCACAGCAATCAGGTCAAGGTGGGGAACAAAGTCACCAGGACTCGGGGAGGCCCAGATGGGGACCAGATTCACTAGGCCCTGGTGATTCCCAGGTGGTGACCAGAGTCCCCGGGTCTGGGAGAGGACCAGGTAAGGACCAGATTCACCAGGTCCAAGAGGCCCACGTGGAGACCTGAGTCACCAGGTATGGGTGAGGCCCATGTGTCATCCCCACTAACCAGGTCCATGTGAGGCCAACCTGCAGGCCAAGTCACCCGATCCACGTGAGGCCCCTAGTGGGGACTGGAGTCACCAGTTTAAAAGTGATTCTACAAGAACAACACAGTCACCAGATCCTGGTGTGGTTCATGTGGGAACGAGAGTCACCAGGTCCAGGTGAGACCCAGGTGGGGACCACAGTCACCAGGTCCAGATTGAGGCCTAGGTCGGGGGAGCAAAGTCATCAGGACCAGTTGAGGCCAAAGTGTGGGAGCAAAGTTATCATGTCCATATGAGGCCCAGGTCGGGAACAGAGTAACCATGTCCCAAAGTTGCCAGGAGGGAACAGAGTCACAAGGTCCAGACGAGGCCTAAGTGAGGAGTAGATTCACCAGGTCTGTTGAGGCCCAGTTGAGTACCAGTGTCCCCAGCTCCGGGTGAGTCCCAGAGGGGGGACCCAGTGTCACCCGGTTCTGGTGATATCCAGGTGGGTACCTGAGTTACCACGTCAGGGTTAGGCCCAGAGGGGGACGACAATCACTAGGTCCAGATGAGGCCTCGATGTGGAACTGAGAACCCAGGTCCCATGATGCCCATATGAGGACCTGAGTCGCCAGGTCCAGGTGAGGTCGCTGTAGGAAACAGTCAACTCGTCCATGTGAGGCCCAGGTGGGACCACAGTCACCAGGTCCAGGTAAAGTCCAGTTGGGGACCAGAGTCTCCAGATCCAGGTGAAGCCCAGGTGGGGACCAGAGTCACTAGGTCCAGATGAGGCCCAGGTGAGGATCAGAGTTACCAGGTACACGTGAGGCCCCGGTGGGGATCTCAGCCAAAAGGTCTACGTGAGGGAGGCTTGGGAAACATGGTCAACAGGTCTACCTGAGGCCCAGGTGTGGAACAGTGTAAGCCTGTCCAGGTGAGTCCCCAGTGGTGACGAGAGTCACCACGTCTAGTTGAGGCCCATTTGGGGACCAGGATCTCCAGGTACAGGGGAGGCCCTTGAAAGATCCAGAGTCAACAGTTCGAGGTCAGGCGCAGGTGGCAATCAGGGTCAGCAGGTCCAAGTCAGGCCAAAGTTGGGTTCACAATCACTAGGGCACGGTGAGACCCAGAGGGGGACCAGAGTCACCTGGTCCAGGTGAGGTCCAGTTGTGGAACACAGTCACCGGGTCCCAATTTTGTCCAGTTGAAGACCATGGACAACAGGGCCAGGTGAGGCCCGGATTGGGACCGGAGTCCCCAAATCCAGGTGAAGCCCAGGTGGGGACCACAGTCACAAGATCCAGGGTAGTCTCAGGTGCAGACCAGAATCACCAGGTCCTGGTGAGGAGCAGGTGGCAACCACACACACCAGGTCCCGGTGGGGGCCCTGGTGCGGACCAGATGCTCGAGGTACATGAGAAGCTAGAAACTCTGCAGCCACCAGTTCCACATTATGTCCATGTGGGAATGAGAATCACCAGTTAGAGTTGAGGACCAGGTGGGGATCTGACTCACCATGTCCAGGTGAGACCCTGGTGGGAAACAGTGTCACCATGTCCAGGTGTGGACCAGGTGAAGACCAGAGTTAACAGGTCTGGCTGGGTCACTGATAGTGAACAGTGTAACCGTATCCTGATGCTACCAATGTGGGTACCAGAGACACCAGGTCCTGGAGAGTCCCAGTTGGGACCAGAGACACGAGGTCCAGGTTATGTCCCGATGGGCACCACAGTCACCAGGTCAGGTGAGGCCATACTTAGGATCAGAGTCACCAGTTACCGGTGAACCCAAGGTGGATCCAGAGTCACCTTGTACAGAAAAGGCCAAATCAGGACCAGAGTTACCAGGATCAGGTCAGTCCCAGTGGGGAATACAGTAAACATGTCCCGATGATGCCCAGGTAGAACCAGAGTCACCAGGTCCAGATGAGGCACAGTTGGGGAGCATATTCACTAGATCCAGGTGAGGCCCAGTTGAGGACCAGAGTCACCAGAACTGGTTGAGGCCTACAGGGGTACCAGAATCACCTGGTACAGGAGACATCCAGATGGGGACCAGAGTCACCACTTCAGGGTGAGGCCCAGAGGGGGACGAGAATCACTAGGTCCAGGTGAGGCCCCCAATGTGGACCTGAGAAACCAGGTCCCATGATGCCCATATGAGGACCTGAGTCACCAGGTCCAGGTGAGGTCCCTGTGGGAACCCGTCCCTCGTCCAGGTGAGGCACAGGTGGGACCACAGTCACCAGGTCCAAGTGAGGCCCAGGTATATAAGAGAGTATCTAGGTCCCAATGATGCCCAGGTAAGGACCAGAGTCAACAGGTCCAGGAGAGGCCCAAATATGGATCAGAGTCATTGTGTTCTAGGTGAGGCCAGAAGGAGACCACAGGAACCAGGACAGGAGAAGCGCCATATGGGAACCAGAGCCACCAGAGCCAGGTGAGGTCCAGGTGGGACCACAGTCAGAAGGTCCAGGTGAGGCGCAGGTGGCAACAGGATTCACCAAGTCCAGGTGAGGCCCAGGTGGCGGACCTGTCACCAGATCCAGGTGTGGACCAGCTAAGGATTAGATTCACCAGGCCCAAGTGAAGCCCAAGGGTGACCAGAGTCACCAGGTAAGGGTGAGGCCCAGAGGGATAACCAGAGTAACCAGTTTATTTGAGGCCCAGAATGGGACCAGAGGTCCTGGTCAGAGTGACGCCCTGGTGTGGAAGATTATCCAGATCCCAATGATGCCTGGGTGAGGACCAGAGTCACTAGCGTCATGCAGGCGCAGATGGGGAACAGAATCACTAGGTTCCTGGTGAGGCATAGAATAAGACCAGAGTCACCAGAATCAGGTGAGCCCCTTGTGGGAACCAGAGCCACTCAATCCAGCTGAGTCCCAGGTCCATGTGAGGCCCACGTGAGGACAAGATTCATCAGGTCGAATTGAGGCATGACTGGGGACAAGAGTCACCAGGTCTGGGTGCGGCCTAGGTGGGGCATGATTCAGCAGTTCTGAGTTAAGTGAAAGTGGGGATGAGAGACACCAGGTCAAGTAGAGGCGAAACTGAGGACCAGAGGCAACAGATCCATGTGAGGTCCATGTTGGAAAGAGAGTCACCAGGTCCAGGAGAGGTCCAGGTGGGGACCAGAGTCACCAGATCCAGGTGAAGCTCAGGTGGGGACCAGAGTCACTAGGTCCAGATGAGGCCCTGGTTAGGACCAGAGATACCCGGTTCACGTGAGGCCCCGGTGGGGATCAGAGGCAACTGGTCCATGTGATTCTGTCTTGGGGAACCATGGTGATCAGGTATACTTGTGGCCCAGATGTGGAACAAGGTAAGCAGGTCCAAGTGAGTCCCCGGAGTGACAAAAGTACACCACGTCCAGGTGAGTCCCAGATGGGGACGAGGATCACCAGGACCAGGGGAGGCCCTTGAAAGAAACCAGAGTCAACAGTTCGAGGTTAGGCGCAGAGTGGCAACCAGGTCAGCAGGTCCAAGTCAGACCAAAGTGGGGTTCACAGTCACTAGGGTATGGTGAGGCCCAGAGGGGAACCAGAGTCACATGGTCCAGGTGAGGGGTCCAGTTGTGGAACACAGTCACCGGGGCCCAATTTTGCCCAGATGAGACCTTGATCAACAGGGCCAGGTGAGGCCCAGATGGGGACCGTAGTCCCTAAATCCAGGTAATGTCCAGTCGGGACACACAGTCACCAGATCCAGGGTAGTCTCAGGTGCAGACCAGAATCAACAGGTCCAGGTGAGGTGCAGGTGGCAACCCACTCACCAGGTCCCCGTGAGGCCCTGGTGGGGACCAGAGTCACGAGGTACATGAGAAGCTAGAAACACTGCAGCCACCATGTCCACATGATGTCCATGTGGGAACGAGAATCACCGTTACAGGTGAGGACCAGGTGGGGATACGACTCACCATGTCCAGGTGAGACCCAGATGGGAGTGAGTGTCACCATGTCCAGGTGTGGCCCAGGTGAAGACCAGAGTTAATAGGTCCGGCTGGGTCACTGTTAGTGAACAGTGTAACCATATCCTGATGCTACCAAGGATGGTACTGAGACACCAAGTCCTGGTGAGGCCCAGGTTGGACCAGAGACATGAGGTCCAGGTGAGGTCCCGACGGGAACCACAGTCACCAGGGTCCAGGTGAGGCCATGCTTACGATCAGAGTCACCAGTTACAGCTGAGGCCCAGGTGGAGCCAGAGTCACTAAGTACAGAAGAGGCCAAAGTCAGGTCCAGTGTTACAAGGATCAGGTCAGTCCCAGTGGGAATAGAGTAACCAGGTCCCGATGATGCCCAGGTAGAACCAGAGTCACCAGGTCCAGATGAGGCGCAGGTGGGGAGCATGTTCACTAGGTCCCAGTGAGGCCCAGTTGAGGACCAGAGTCACCAGATCTGGTTGAGGCCTAGAGAGGTACCAGAAACACCTAGTCCAGGTGACATCCAGATGGGGACCAGAGTCACCAGGTCCAGGTTATTCCCAGGTGGTGAACAGAGTTACGAGTTCCGGGTGAGGACCAGGTAAGGACCAGAGTCACCAGGTCCAAGTGAGGCCCAAGTGGGGACCTGTGTCACCAGGCATTTGTGAGGCCCATGTGACAACCCCCCTCACCACGTACAGGTGAGGCCAACCTGCAAGCCATGCAGAGGAACCATGTCCAGATGATGCCGAGGTAGGGACTAGAGTTCTCAGGTCCAGGTGAGGCCAACCTGCAAGCCATGCAGTGAACATGTCCCGATGATGGCCAGGTAGGGATCAGAGTCACCAGGTCCAAATGAGGCCCAGATGGGACCAGATTCACCAGCCCAGGTGAGGCCCAGGTAGTGAGCAGAGTCCCCGGGTCTGGGAGAGGACCAGGTAAGGACCAGATTAATAGGTCAAAGAGGCCCACGTGGGGACCTGAGTCACCAGGTTTTGGGTGAGGCCCAGGTGGCAACCCCACTCTCCAGGTCCAAGTGAGGCCAACCTGCAGGCCAGAGTCACCAGATCCAGGTGAGGCCCTAGTGGGGACCGGAGGCACCAGGTAATGTGAGTCTACAAGTACACCACAGTCACCAGGTCCAGGTGTGGTTCCTGTGGGAACGAGAGTCTCCAGGTCCAGGTGAGACCCAGGTGGGGACGACAGCCGCCAGGTCCAAATTGAGGCCTCGGTTGAGGGACCAGGGTCATCAGGACCAGTTGAGACCAAGTGCGGAGATAAGTTATCATGTCCATGTGAGGCCCAGGTGCGGAACAGAGTAACCATGTCCCATGCTGCCAGGTGGGAAAAGAGTCACAAGGTCCAGACGAGGCCTAAGTGAGGAGGAGATTCACCAGGTCCTGTTGAGGCCTAGCTGAGGACCAGTGTCCCCAGGTCCGTGTGTCCCAGAGGGGGACCAGAGTCCCCCGGTTCTGGTGATATCCAGGTGGGGACCAGAGTCACCATCAGGTTGAGGCCCAGAAGGGGACGTGAATCACTAGGTCCAGGTGAGTCCCCGATGTGGAACTGAGAAACCAGGTCCCATGATGCCCATATGAGGACCTGAGTCACCAGGTCCAGGAGAGGTCCCTGTGGGAACCAGTCACCTGTCCAGGTGAGGCCCATGTGGGACCACAGTCACCAGGCCAGGTGGGGCCAAGACATATAAGAGAGTATTCAGGTCCCAATGATGCCCAGGTAAGGACCAGAGTCAACAGGTCCAGGAGAGGCCCAATATGGATCAGAGTCATTGTGTTCCAGGTGAGGTCAGATGGAGACCACAGGAACCAGGTCCAGGAGAGCCCCATATGGGAACCAGAGACACCAGATCCCAGTGAGGTCCAGGTGGGACCACAGTCACAAGGTCCAGGTGAGGCGCAGGTGGCAACAGGATTTACCAAGTCCAGGTGAAGCCCAGGTGGCGACCAGTCACCACATCCAGGTGCGGACCAGCTAAGGACCAGATTCACCAGGCTCAACTGAAGCCAAGGGGTAACCCGAGTAACAGGTAAGGTGAGTCCCAGAGGGGGAAGCAGAGTAACCAGTTTTAGTTTGAGGCCCAGAATGGGACCAGAGGTCCCTGGTCAAAGTGAGGCCCAGTGTGGAATAGAGTATCCAGGTCCCAATGATGCCTGGGTGAGGACCAGAGTCACTATGGCCATGGAGTCCCAGATGGGGAACAGAATCACTAGGTCCTAGTGAGGCATAGATAAGACCACAGACACCAGTATCAGGTGAGCCCCTTGTGGGAACCAGAGCCACTCTATCCAGCTGAGTCCCAGGTCCATGTGAGGCCCACGTGAGGGCGAGATTCATCAGGTCGAATTGAGGCATAGCTGGGGACAAGAGTCACCAGGTCTTTGTGCGGCCTAGTGGGGCAAGATTCAGCAGTTCTGAGTTAGGTCAAAGTGGGGACGAGAGACACCAGTCCAGTGAGGCCAACTGAGGACCAGAGTCACGAGATCAGGTGAAGTCCATGTTGGAAAGAGTCACCAGGTCCAGAGAGTCCAGGTGGGGACCAGAGTCACCAGATCCAGGTGAGTCCCGGTGGGGACCAGAGTCAACCAGATCCAGGTGAAGCAAAGGTGGGGACCAGAGTCACTAGGTCAAGATGAGGCCCAGGTGAGGACCAGAGTTACAGTACACGTGAGGCCCAGGTGGGGATCAGAGACCACAGGTCCATGTGAGGCCAGGTTGGGGACCATGGTCAACAGGTCTACTTGAGGCCCAGGTGTGGAACCAGTAAGCAGGTCCAGGTGAGTCCCCGGTGGTGACCAGAGTTACGAGTTCCGGATGAGGACCAGGTAGGACTGATTCACCAAGTCCAAGTGAGGCCCCGTGGGGACCTGTGTCACCAGGCATGAGTGACGCCCAGGTGACAACCCCACTCAACAGGTCCACATGATGCCTATCTGCAGGCCATGCAGTGGAACCATGCCCTGATGATGTCCAGGTAGGGACCAGGGTTCCAGGTCCAGTTGAGGCCAACCTGCAGGCCATGCAGTGGAACCATGTCCCGAGATGCCCAGGTAGGGACCGGAGTTATCAGTCCAAATGAGGCCCAGATAAATCATATTCACTAGGTCCAGGTGAGCCCAGTTGAGGACCAGAGTCACCAGAACTGCTTGAGACCTAGAGGGGTACCAGAATCCCCTGGTCCAGGTGACATCGACGGGGGACCAGAGTCACCAGGTCAAGGTGGGCACAGAGAGGTTCATGATCACCATATCCAGGTGAGACTCAGGTGTGGAACAGACTCACCAGGTACCAATGATGCCCAGGTGAGGTGCAGAGTCAACAGATCTGGGTGACACGCAGATAGGATCAGAGTCACCAGTTCCAGGTGAGGCCAAGAAAGAGTCCACAGCAATCAGGTC